>NC_085877.1:33144447-33149447 GCF_034702125.1 Engraulis encrasicolus | reverse complement strand
TCCCAGCTGTCTGCCTCGCCACAACAACTTTTGAGGGACTGTTTTTCATTCACCATCCCAATTGCAAATGAGAAAAAGACTCTACAATTGAGCTTTTGTAAGATATTGAAATATAATGCTGTTGTCAGTGATGTCATCATGACGAGAAGCGAGTGGAGGAGGCAAGTGGAGGAGGCAAGGTCACATATTGGGATGCACCCAGGGAAGGATCGGCAAGTGACTGCAGGCCAGAATTGAACCCAGGTTGCCGGCACAGTAACCCAGTGCCGTTAGGTCACGGCAGGGCTGCAATTACTCCAGCTTAATGACATTTAATTTCAATTTCATTATCTAATTAAAAAAGAGAACTGTGCAAAGAAACCTCTGAACATTCAGGTAAATGAAGGATGAATCACCGCACACTGGTATCTCTGAGAGAGTGAACCTGATGAAGCAATAGCGAAACGCGTTGTTCACCAAATAAACTACAAAAGCAAAGATACCAGCGTGCAGTGATTCATCCTTCATTTACTTGGATTACTCTTATTGCACATCACCAGCACCTGGACAGTGGTTGTGCACAGGGACGTTACTTTGAAAACCTCTGAACATTGTTGTAGGTCTTTAGTCATCATCAGGCCGTGAACCAGCAGCAGGGCCGGTGCTAGGCTTAGGCAGATTAGGCGCCTATTGGGCGCCAAATGACCTAGGGGGGCACCAAGTTCCACAGAATTACAATATTTAGCTAAATAAAGCATTAAACTTTACATTGACAATGATTTTTAATGGGCACTCAGTACACATGGTACTAGAATAGCAGTGCTCAATCAGCTGTACGACACCATGTTTACAGATGCCAATGCTCAGTTCAGTTCAACTTTATTGGTACCAGAAGGTAAACTGGGTTTGTAGTTTAAAAAACCACAAGACGCATGACACATAACATGGAGTCTAAAAACACATTGTCATGACACAGAGGCAGGAAACAAGATTAGAAGTCATTCAGGTTGTTTAATTTCAAAACTTGAACAAAGGCAGATGGAATGAAACAGAAACTTGACGTCATCGAACAGGAGATCAAAACATAGGCAGTCCAACTGAAAAGTTCCTCTCAGGTAAGATAAAGTCGTCCAACAGAAAAGATCCAATAATGAATGTCCAACATAAAAGTCTGTACAACCTGGGACGAAGCAGGAAACAAGGAGTCAAGGAGCTGGGCGTCCAGGAACAAGGAGCTTGGATTAGCAAGAAGAAGTGGTCCGAGGCCTGTAGCGTGTGTCTCCGTTGAAGAGGTCAGAGGGAGAGTGCAGAGTGAGAGGGGTTTATAAAGGGCTATGGGGAATAGGCTACAGGTGTTGATGAGAGGCAGATTGGTGATTGGATGATTGGGAAATGGGGTTGGATAATTGGGCAATCAGTAAACAGGGGAGTTAGATTGAGAGATTGTAGGAGTAGAATGACAGGGGGGCGTGGCTGGCTGGGAACCTGGTGGGAGCGTGACACACATATAGGCTACACAAAGAATAAATAAATAGTAATACAAAGATATTTGACTTACACATACAACATTATGTACACACAGTGTCGCAGCGAAAGTGCAAAAGGCATTGTTATAAATAAATAAGTAAACCTGCAAGTTATACTTTTAGTTTGTCTTACATCTTGTTTAATAGAGTGGTTGCAGCTGGCACAAAACTGCTTTTCAAAACTGTTTTTGCAAATTCCACAGAAAGGAAAGATTGGTGCCTGCATAGGGCACCAAATTGCCTAGAACCGGCCCTGACCAGCAGAGACTTTGCCTTTCCCTTCTAGTCCTTGTTTGTCCCGACAGACAGTAAAACCACAAAGGCTTTCCAGGGAACAGGGAACTCTCTCTCTCTGTCTTGCTCTCTCTCTCTCTCTTTCTCTCTCACACAGACAACATGAGAGGTCTCCTACACTGCTCTGAGGAAAACCACTCAGCAGAGAGAGAGAGAGAGAGAGAGAGAGAGAGAGAGAGAGAGAGAGAGAGAGAGAGAGAGAGAGAGAGAGAGAGAGAGAGAGAGAGAGAGAGAGAGAGAGAGAGAGAGAGAGAGTGTGTGTGTGCATGCGTGCGTGCGTGCGTGCGTGTGTGTGTGTGTGTGTGTGTGTGCATTCTAGTCAACTTGGCGGTATGACTGGAGTGAGCAGAGAGTTCACTCCAAGCCTTAGGCTAGCTGTGCTAATGTGAAAACCAGTGCAGTACATTGAGGAGGACATTGGGTAAAAGGGCCTTCAAAAACGCTAGGGTCAGGGGAGGGGAGAAACATTCGCTCAAACAAGTCTTTGTTTTTCAGTCACAGTTAAAAACACTGAGGTCGATAAGGCTGATGCAATAATTTTCTGAACATGATTTGTTTTTTGACTGTGTGTTCAAAACGTCCGTGGACAAAAAGCTCACACTGCGTCAGGGTTGCCAGATACGGTGTTTTTCTTCCCAATCAGGCTGCTTACGATGTTCATCTGCACATTTAAAAAAACATATTGGGTTTTCTGTAGATCTAATGACCATAGAAATCAGTAGACCCTCTGACCCTCTGATGAAGACGTAAGTTTCACCGTCGAAACATGTCAGGTTAGGTAAAAGATCAAAATACTTTTACAAGTCTGAAACAAAACAAACTTTAAGATTTAATAGAATAAAGTACTAGAATTTAGTGCCCTGAGATATTTTTTGAGCATTTATTGGGCTGCAAATTATCCGTCACCTCTGACAACCCTGACTGCATGCCCAAAATCATAACGAGAGTGAACATGCACTTTCATGAGGACAGTTTGTCAAAAAGCTTATCACCAAAGTCAACACGAGCGAGTGAAATATTATGACATCTGTTGAGCACTGCACAGCATTTAGGGTCCCACAGTCCATTACTCATTGGACAGTCAAGTTGTTATGAATTGTGCCACACCAAAACTTTACCAGCCTTTGATTGAAAACAGAAGACCGTGGACCTAACCTTAGTAGGAGACACCTTTGAAGTTCACAGGACTGCTGTAGTAGGACCCGAGGTTATAAACACTGATCCAAGTAAAGCCTTCAGGGATGAGTAATGACCTTCCTATTATTGTTCTACCAAGGAGACTTTGTCCTTTTTTTTCTTTTTCCCAGGGAAAAAAATGGTGCCTTTCACACGTTCGCTGAGACACCAGAGAACCATAGCTGGATTGGCCATACAGGGCACTTGCCCGGTTGACTGTTGATGATTTTGGCCCTGTTCCTCCTCTAACTGTAGTGGTATCAGTCCTCATGCCGCTACAGCTGACCTGCCCGAGTCAAATTTAAATATAAATCTTGCCTAATTGTGGTCAAAATAGCTTGTAATAGATGACTTAAAAATATTGCCACAGGCTTCACTGTCTCTCTCAGTGCTTGGCGGACCAGACTTGGCCGAAAATGCCCGGCCTGATTTTTTTTGGTCCCAATACAGCCCACCAGAGGACCATTGTTGCTAGAACTTGAAGAGCGAGCGGATGAGGATAAGCCGGATGTCGACAGACCGTAACCAGAGATTCTTTAAGTATATATGCTCGAGATATGCCAATGTAATAGGTTGCTATGGGCACCTAACATGACCAGGTTCCGGTCTGCCTAAAGGGGCGTGTCATAATACTCCTAGCATTGAATAGAACAGTCCTTAGGTCTGCCTAGGTCTGCCTAAAGGGGGACCCCCCCCCTCCCCCATGCAATAATAGAACCCAGAAACAATGGGTCAATGGAGCCTCTCTCTCTCTCTCTCTGCCGTAACTAATGGGAGGCTACAAATTGAGTCAAGACATTTAGTGCCTCTGATATTTCTGCCTTATAGTCTGTTAGGGTTGTCTCTGTGAAGATTCTGACGTGGTTGTTGGGTAACTCCACATTCAAAAACATTGATGTTTTTTTTTTTTACTGTGCTTCTCTATTCCCACTTCATCATTATTTGTTTAAAAAAATATTAATGAGGCCAGAAACAATGACACAAAAGAACGCTATGTCTTTATGGCTATGGCTGTCAACAAGAGATCATCTCCAAGGCTTGCTGCTCCGCTCCAAAATGAAACAGAGAAAATAAAAGCAATCGGGAACAACCATTTTGTGGTGTAGTATGCAACACATGCAACATAGTTTTGCTATAAAGTCTGTGGCTGGAGAGACATTATCTATCAATCTCCAAGTGTGGTGAGGCGGTTCTTTGAAGACGACATGCATCGCAACGCAAGACCACCATCTTCCAGGAAAGAAAGGCTGTTTTGAGCTCTTATACTAGCGTTTCTCAACGGGGGCTGTACAGCCCGCCTGGGGGCATTGGGGAGCCCTATGGGGGCGTTCAGAAGGATACAGTTGAGAGGTGGTGGTGCTTAGTTGTCATTGGGGGCATTAGTCCATTTCAAATTCTTAATGGTAAGAGGGCGTTGGCAGGCTTATGATGAGTTCAAGGGGGCGTTGAGAGGCTTAGGATGAGGTCCAGGGGGTGTTTGTTCAAAAAAGGTTGAGAACCACTGTCTTATACCATGAAAAAGCAACCAAGTACTGATAAGTTATGTGATTTTAAGCCAAGATAGAACGTTCCATAGGGAGGCTGGCTGTGGTCTATAGTAGAAGAATAGACCTCCTTGAACACTTTGTCATTTTCGATAGGCCTAGATAATTTCATTTTGTAAATGGGTAGTTGTCGGGTGTATGATGTCTTTATTCCAGTTGAGTCATGCAAAGAAAGATCTACACAAACTGATATGAAAGGCCATATAAAGTGTTATATTTTTTAATTCCCATTATTTTTTAATTCCCATTATTCCCTCCAGTAATATTCTTTGTTGGTGTGGTTTTCCTTTCCTTATGTTTGTCTCATGTAGCCACAGAGGGGTTGTACAGAGCTCTGCTGCGTTCCTTTTATCTTAGTGTTTCTCAACGGGGACCCGACAGACCCCAGGGGGCGTTGGGGAGCCCTAGGGGGCGTTGAGAAGGATACAGCTCAGAGGGGGCGGTGCTTAGTTGCCAGTCGCGGGCATGAGTCCATTTTATT
>NC_085877.1:33129447-33134447 GCF_034702125.1 Engraulis encrasicolus | reverse complement strand
CTGTAACTTCGAACGTAGGTCGTGTGACGTCTCCAAATGTGTTACTTTTCTAAGCTTGTGTGGTATTGGATGCGATGCCATGTTACGCCTTGCTGGTTTGGGGTGCCTTGAAATTTTTCATGATTTGAAAGGGTGCCTCGTCTAAAAAAAGGTTGAGAAACATTGGCCTAGGCAATTGTCTAGATGTCTTGCCTGGCTGTGACAGGTCTGGCTGTTACGGGGAAAGAAAGACACACAAACAAACACACACACACACCACGGGGGTGACATATGCCCTCGCCATGGTGACGGGGGGTCCTGGGAAGACCTTGTCGACTTAGACTTCTCCTCCCTCCCTCCCTCCCTCTCTCTAAATCTCTCCCCTTTAGCTCAGCTCAGCTCACCAACAGTTCACCTCAACACCCTAATAGCAACTCACCTATTGCCTTCATTCCTTACTCCTTCTAATGAATGAAACCCTGGCTTATTTGGTCTTTTCTATTTCTTTTCCTTTTTGGACCTTTTTTTTTCCCTTCCCATTTTTTTGGGGGGGGGGGGGGGGGGTTTGGGGGTGTACTTTTCCCTGGCTTTTTTAACACGTTGACATTTGTGGGTTTTTGTTGTGGGTGGGTGAGTGAGTGAGTTGTTTATTGGTTTATTCGATTGTGTGTGTGTGTTGTCAGGATGGGGTGAAAATCCCCCCGGCTCAAGCCCTTAATCTGCGTCTGGAGACCAATACAAACATGACCCCACCAGCACCAAACAGACACAGATCCTGTAAACACAAATAAACACACACACACACACACACACACACACACACACACACACACACACACACACACACACACACACACACACACACACACACACACACACACACACACACACACACACACACACACACACACACACACACAGACTGACACACACTGACACACACACACACACACACACACACACACACACACACACACACAGACTGACACACACTGACACACACACACACACACACACACACACACACACACACACACACACACACACACACACACACACACACACACTGAGACAGACTGACACACACACACACACACACACACACACACACACACACACACACACACACACACACACACACACACACACACACACACCGAGACAGACTGACACACACACACACACACACACACACACACACACACACACACACACACACACACACACACACACACACACACACACACACACACACACACACACACACAGTAAGACCTTCATCCTATCCTGAGGTGTCCTGCTGTTTGCCACCCCCCAGGGTGCCCGCAATCACCCTTGAAATCCGCCAATGCCACCCTGACACCAATGCCACCCTGGCACGCACTGCCCTCTCCTGCTCCCGCTCCCTCCCGCGCCAGGCTGCCAGTCTGCCAGTCTACCAGTCTACCAGTCTGTCCACCCGTGCCAGACCAGACAACAAAATGGTGCCAAGCTGGCAGACACAATGAGATTAACTGCTAACTGCTAAAACAAATAGCGGGGACACCCTATTTCTAATCTATATACGTAGTGTATATATAATTGCTTGATTTATAGCATGGTCCCTTATTTAGTAGCCTGACTCTTTTAGAAGCCTGGTATAAAACAAATTTCAGTAAATAAAAGGCTTTTCTCTTTGTAAAAAGACTCCTTCAAATCACTGCCTGCCTCTATTCCTGCCTGGTCCAAACTACTGTTTTTTTCCACTGTTAATTCTGACTTAGCACTCATAGTGCCGGTCCCACTGTTTTTAGATGCGTAGCACCTCTATAAGTAGGTATGTCCGTCTGTCGGTTGGTCCGTCGGTCTGTCTGTCTGTCCGTCTCTGAAACACAAGGTGGCAGATGAATGCATAGATGGAGGCATCTTTGTCCGCCTGTCGGACTTGTTTTTTAAGCCTTTTTTATTTTTCGAGATAGGACAATGGAGGAAAGACAGGAAGCGACTTGGGAGAGAGAGACGGGTAAGGATTGGCAAATGACCCGAGGCGGAATCGAACCCGGGTTGCCAGCATAGCAGTCCAGTGCCCAGCCATTAGATCCACGGCGGGGCCAGTCCCACTATTTAAATGTTGTGTTAGCACTGCAAGATCTACTTTGTACCGAATATGATGCTGCTTTGTGAGAGTGGTGGCCAGGAAATCTAGGATAACGTTTGTAAAGCCAGCTAAAGTTATATGCTGTATTTATATGTTATATTTGATACTGCAGCTCTCATTATTTCGGCGTTCATTTTCATTCACATCTTCTGGCACATTCTGTTTAGAACAGAATTAATATCCACAAAGCTTTCTTTTCCACCGTCAATATCCTAGACTAGAACAGCAGTTTCCCATTTTGTTGGAACACGTCTGTTGGACACACAGCCTATTTGTTTTACCACTATTACGCTAACGGCATAATAAAGTACACCAGATATAACTCAGCATTAAAAATTGGTTTCGGTTTAAACATGAAACTGTTGCTACAGCGCAACAAACACCGTTGTTGCCATTTTCGCATGTCCACAGAAGTTAAAACATGGCCTTAGCTGTATAGTACTGTAGTTGTCATGCCCAGTCTATGTAAATGAGATGCCCTCAGCAGTCTGTAATAGACCAAAAACAAAACAAGGAAAGCAAGCCCAGTGCAATACTAATAATAAAACAACCGAAAAAACATGTTATTTTGGTTTGTGTTTTATTGTATTTATTTATACACATGAGCAAGGATGTTTTTTGGGGAAAAACTATTTCCACAAGGCGTTTGAGAGGGTGGGGGTGGGGGGTGTGTGGAGGAGGAAGAGAGGGAAGAGGAGAGGAGGAGGGTCAGTACAAGAGCTGTCCCCAAGGAGCATGGGGGGTGGAGGGCCGACAAGAGTGTGGGGGAGGGGGATGGGGGGGGGGTTGAGATGAACGTTGGAGAGCCAGCAGGATGGTCTGTCCCTCAGGACCAGGGATAGCGGCGATACACTGGCCTCTGTGCATGTGTGTGTGTCAGTTTGTGTGTGTGTGTGTGTGTGTGTGTGTGTGTGTGTGTGTGTGTGTGTGTGTGTGTGTGTGTGTGTGTGTGTGTGTGTGTGTGTGTGTGTGGGAGGGGAGGAGAGGAAAGGGGAGGGAAGGGGAGGAGAGAGGCGGGGGAGAGAGCTGGACTGGTCTGTCCTCCGCAGACAACAGACAGTCAAGGTCATAGGTCATGAGGTCATCAGGGGTCAAAGCCAGCCAGCCAGCCAGTGTCACAAACAACAGCCTGTGAGTCAGCGCAGCAGCAGGGCGGACACACACACACACACACACACACACACTTACACACACACGCACACGCACACACACACACACACACACACTGAGAAGTGGCAGAAGGAAAGTGGTCGTGTGTCTGCGTGTGTGTGTGTGCGTGGGTGGGTGCATTTGTGTATTTGTTCGCGTGTGTGTAAGCGTGTGCGTGGGTGGGTGGGTGCGTGTATGCATGTGTGTGTGTGCACACGTCCGTGCGTGTGTGTGTGGGTGGGTGAGTTTGTGTGTGTGTGTTTAAGCGCATGTGTGAGTGGGTAGGGGGCGGCGACAAGGTCAGAGAAAAGCGAGGGAGTCAAGAGATATGAGAGAGAAAAGAGGGATGGAACATTAATTGAGAGAAAAACTGGGGTGACACAAACAAGCGATGATGCAATGATTTCTTTATCGCGATGTTGAAGTGAATTAAATCCCAATTACCAATTAATATGTTATAAATAAAATCGCTTGTTGTGGAGATAAAATAATATTAGATTAAATAAAAATAAAAAATAAAAAAATAACAACAGACCAAAACTTGCTTTAAAAATAACTGCTTTTAGCATGAGTAATTATTTCATAGCCATATCTAAGGGCATTTACCAAAACAATGTCATTAACTTTACTTCTGTGAAAACCATCAGAAATTGTTGACTTTATTTCTTTTATATGCATTTCTTGTTACAACTTTTTCTCTCTCGCTAAAGCACATTTTTTCAACACTTCAACACAAGCACAAGCTAATAGCCAAATTAGCCAAAATAATATAACAAAAACGACTAGAGTTTATACAACCTCCTCAAAATTAAATATTTTTGAAATGACTTACCAAGAGGCGAAGAGTGATTTATATAATGTCTAACTATATGATTTTACTTAATATATGATTTTACTGTCTGTATCTAGTTGCTTCATAATCAAATCAAAATCAAAAACAGAATAAACATTTCAACTCATCTGGCCGGCGATCAAATTTCCAAATCCGAGAGTATTACTCAAATCACAGTTCGGGTGCTATTTGGATCCAAGGATCTGGTAAGGATCTAGCCTCAAAAAGTTTAAGATACTCAGCCAGACACAATACAAAATTGAAGGGTTTTGTTGCAAAACGGTGTATGCACCATTTCTGACTTTTGCATTTTATTATTGGAAATGGCTGTTCAGAGGTCCCATCACCTTTGTGTGAATTCTTGCCTTTCAAACAATTTGGGAACATACTTTTTAAATATAAAATGCATTTTGCAATACAATGCAATGGAATGCGCAATACAAAAGGTCCATTTCCCAACATTCTACAAAATGGATGTACACCGTTTTGCAATGAAACCCTTGAATTGCTCTCTGTGTTTATTGCGTGAAGCCGGACACGCTAGCACCATAGAGTAGATGCCGACCGCACTAGGAAGGAAACAACATACAAGTATGATTCTTGTGTTTAACAAGACGGCAGCATCAGAGATAGCCTACCATCATTATGTGACGCCATCAATGCAGGCAGGGTGATCTTTACTGTTACAGATTTGGCTACTGTACGGTTAGTCGACTGTTCTTGGGTTGGCGCAAAGACATCATAATTAAAATGTCCAAATCATGACACAAGCTTTTGACTACCATTTTCGTCATTTATATTCATCACAGACCTCCCAAAATCAAATATATTATGCATTGAAGGATGTAGATCCGAAATGTAACGTTTAAACATAAAAAAATATTTTTACCATTTGGTACTCAA
>NC_085877.1:33101947-33114447 GCF_034702125.1 Engraulis encrasicolus | reverse complement strand
CCTGCCTGCCTGCCTGTCTGTCTGTGTGTGTCTGCCTGCCTGCCTGCCTGCATGTCTGTCTGCCTGTGTGTCTGCCTGCCTGCCTGCCTGCCTGTGTGTCTGCCTGCCTGCCTGCATGTCTGCCTGTGTGTCTGCCTGCCTGCCTGCCTGCATGTCTGCCTGTGTGTCTGCCTACCTGCCTCTGTGTCTGTCTGCCTGCCTGCCTGTGTGTCTGCCTGCCTGCCTGTGTGTCTGCCTGCCTGCCTGCCTGTGTGTCTGCCTGCCTGCCTGCCTGTGTGTCTGCCTGCCTGCCTGTGTGTCTGCCTGCCTGTCTGCCTGCCTGCCAACCTACCTACCTGTTCTGAATGCTTTGCTCCAGAGGTTCCCAAAACTGGGCAGATCAGAAACGTTGCTATACTGACAAGTTAAAGGGGTATGCCACTATTTTGGGGCTTAATACAGTTAAAATTGTTGGCTGGGGTTTATAAAGGTGGTTAAGTGTCTTATTTTTCACGTTAAGCGTTGTCTTGCTTTAAGACAAGTTAAAAGAGGTAATATGTCGCTAAGCTAGTGAAAGTCAATGTATCCGTGTAGCATTCTACACGGATCCATTGACTTTCACTAGCTTAGCGACATATTCCCTCTTTTAACTTGTCTTAAAGCAAGACAATGGCTTACATGAAAAATAAGACACTTTACCACCTTTATAAACCCCAGCCAACAATTTTAACTGTATTAAGCCCCAAAATAGTGGCATACCCCTTTAAGATTCGGGATGGTTTTGGCCAGGGCACCTCTCCTTAGAGTGGCGAGTGTTGGCGGCGCGTTTTCTACTTCAAGACTCCCCTGTGACTCCCCCCTCTTCAGTGTTTCAGTCTTGCCCCTCTGGAAGTTCGACCAATCAGAGACCATCTGTGGCGTCGCCATATTAGGAAAAAAAAATATTGCGGTTGGGACCCCTTTAGGGGGTCATGGAGATAGTGGCAATGGAAATGGTGCTGACAGACAAGGGACAAACGTTTCGGGTCTAGCCCATCATCAGTGTTCCCAGTTTGAAGAAGTTTCAAACTGGGAACACTGACGGTACATGCACACAGGGACGGCACGTTTCCTTAACGTCTCTGTGAGCAGTGCGAGTTCGAGAGGTTCGCGGGCTGCCTTGCACACTGCACAGTCAACGTCCACATTCTATCCGCGGGCAGCAGCCATTCATTTTCAATGGAGCCCGCACATTGAACGTGGACGTCTGCGCAGGAAAATAGACTCGAGTTCTATTTTCAAGGAGCAACGCGGACATGTCCGGGCAGGACGGACATGCGCCGCGCTTACACCACGCTCCTCTGTGCAAGGCATGATTTGTTTTCATGTATTCTAACAGTTTCGGACTGATAACGGACACGTTCTGTGGACGCACTGACAGGGGCGCTGCCAGAAATTCTGGGCCCCATGAAAGATTCAAATTTTGGGCCCCCTTAAGGGCCCCTCTCAGGCTTTGGGCCCCCTTAAGGGCCCCTATCAGTGCTTGGGCCCTTAGAATCTGTACCACTTTTCCCTCCCTAGCGGCCCCCATGCGCACTGTGGATGTCCGCGCCGTTGGTGTGAATGCAGCGTGATGATGGGCTTGACCCGAAACGTTTGTCCCTTGTCTGTCAGTTTTATTTACTTTTTTTCTGCTTTGTTCAATACAGTTTTTGATTTTGCATTCAGCTCCAGTGTGCGACTCCTTTCTTCCTTTTCATGATAGTGGCAATGGGACAGAAGCGACTTCCACATTAAAAAATGGGAAAACCACAGGTAAACAGGTCACGTTATTCCATTAATGTGTTAGCAACAGTACTCTTCCTGTGAAAATTACGCAAATTCAAATTCAGTAGCGTTAGTGGAAAAAAACTGTCGCAAAAAATATGTGTACGTCCCAAAGGGGGTCTTGTTTGGAAACCAATATGCTGTGGGTTACAGAGGCTCAGAGCTGAGGCCTGGAGGAAAAAGCTTGGGCCGGACCAACTAAGGGAGACAGAGAGAGGAGGGGAGAAGCAGGGAGAGAGAGAGAGAGAGAGAGAGAGAGAGAGAGAGAGAGAGAGAGAGAGAGAGAGAGAGAGAGACCCTTTGAGTGCGACACCCAACGATTGCAGAGGAGAGAGACAAGTATGGACGAAGATACACACAGGGGCAGGCAAGGGCCTGTACTCCCATATGGCCTTCACTGGTACACCCTGAGCGTCTCAGTGTGTGTGTATACGTGTGTGTGTGTGTGTGTGTGTGTGTGTGTGCGTGTGCGTGTGTGTGTGTTTGTGTGTAAATGTAGCCTAGGAAAAGTGCAATTTTCCCAGTCATAATGAATACTTAGAATTTAGTGGTGGTGGATGGTACGTATTCAGAAATTCAGCATGAATTCCGGAAATAAACTACTAAAAATATTGCACAGTGCACCTTTAACAATGTTGGACACGAGAGAGTTAGAGAAAGATCAGATGGTCACCTTTGCTTACAAAGCATTACGTTGTCTCTTCTCTGTCACTGAATTTTGTGTCATGGTCGGTTGAAAACTTTTTTTAATGAGTATTACATCGAATTTAATTTCATTCTTTATTTCTCTCATTTGAGACTAGACTTTGAAATCAAAAGGTGTGCCAAGATTTCATTTAGCCTTTGGAAAAGCATGGATCGTATCAATGTGCCTTTAATATCTGAACCAGCGCTCGCCAGCCAGATTTATCGTCGAAGTGAAGCGGCATCTGGAAAGGAAACCAGTGTGAATTATGGAGATTTAACTTTATCCATGTGATGCTAAACAGGACAGTGAAAATGACACCAAGCTGTGGTGCACAGAGGCGCGTACTAGCATTTAGAAAGCAATGAAACCTAAATCAAATGGAAGCCACAACTGGTGCTCAACGTTCAACCCTTCTAACGACAACTCCTCCCACAAACAACCATTAGCAAACTAAGGGAGGTGCGTCAACCATACCGTTTGGGAAATGTTAATTGTTATGCTCTTGGTAAGACCAAATCTCGAAAAGATTTGAAAGTCGTTGATAATCAGGCTAACATTTTTCTAGATCACCTAAACAAGTCAGTCAGAGTTAATAGGCAAATAAAGACCACATATCCATACTTACCTTCTACCAGGGCTGGACTGGCCATCTTGCATAGTGGACTTCTTTTTTTTTTTTTTACATTTCTGAAAATAGGGGGCTCACAGCTGAGTCAGTTCTGTGGTGCTAATTATGAGGGGGCACTTTAAGCCAAAAGTGCCCAAGGCCCTATTTCTCCCCCAGGCCAGCCCTGCCGTCTACACAGAAAAAAATGGGGTGTTAATATTCCAGAGTAAACTAATATAACTCCAGACAGAGTGTTTACAGCACTGTGGGAAGTCAGATTCCTCTAAAAGTGGAGTCAAAAGTGAGTGTAAAAATGTGCAAATGGACAGTGTTATTTCAACTCTACACCAAGATAATTACTTGTCCACCCTTTTCCAGGTGCCACCACTACCAGTTTTCAACATTTTTTTTACACATTTCAGTGTTTATATTTACAAAACATTGAACAGAATTAACGTTAAAAGTGTTTATTGAAAATGTTTGGTGCATTGAATCTCACAATGTCTCCAATATCATGACAAATGCATTACATTTTAATGACATTTTGGATTTTCAGGATGACACAAGGGGGAGCCCCCACGAGGTCGGGTCAAAGTCTGTTCCCATAAGTCCCATCACTCGGCTGCCATCTTGGCTACGCCTCAAACTGACTATTTGAGATTAGTCAGTGATGGGGTATAAAAGAATGAATGGGGGAAATAATGTGTGTGACAATGGGACAACACAGCAATACACAACTCATATGGTATGATATAAGAAAAACACAACGGGTGTGCGCACATGTCTATGCACGGCCGTTTTTGTTTCCGTGATTATCTGTCCCTTTGACCTGCACCTGCATTTTGGATGGGCGCAGAAAGGTGATTAATGGTTGATTTGTGCTCTCTGCCCAATTCACAATGAAGTTTCCATGGACGGCAAACAAACCACATGGCCGTCAGCAAACAAACCGATTAGGTACGAGCAGTCGTAAAGGTTGACGTTTGCACTTGCGTCGAGGCGTCGAGATGATTGGATAAGTGACAGCGCAGCTCAGCAAGCAATTGGCTCTCGTTACCGGACAGGTGGGAGTGATGCCGGCAAACGCCATGTTCGCGTAGCCAAATTCTCTCGTTCATTCCTATGGAAGGTTTCTTGAGTGATCCGTCTCATATAAGACCGTCTCTGGTCGGGTTGAGAAAAGGTTAAGAAAATTGCTTGGTGCACCAAATCATGACCCCTGCTATTGACTTGTACAGCGTTTCACTGGCAGAATGTTTCGCATTATGCGGCAACTTTACACATTCACTTACACAAACACCTGGCCTGATTATCATCGATGTTCAAATCTCTTCGAGACTTGGTCTGACCAAGAGCATGACAATTAATGTTTCCCAAACGGCATGGTTGATCTGCCTCCCTTGGTTTGCTTATGGTTGTTTGCTCATCGAGAAAGTGGGAGGAGTTCCCGTATTTGCGGGAACTCAGAAAGTACTTGCATTGCTCTTGACCTGACTAGTTGCAACGCTGAAAGTGTTGCGTCACTAGGAGGGCACAGTCTGGCTAACAAACACCCACACTACTTGCTTACAATAATATGCACTAGTTACAAAGTTACTGTATGATGTCCATTGCTGCCACTGTGTTTTGTACTTTTATTCTAGGATGTGGTTTGTATTTTGACTATGTTTTGTTTTGGTACATTGGGGTATTGTATTGTCATCACCATTTTTTATTACTTGGGAGGGCCTTAAAAAGATTCTCTTCATTCAGGCACAACCTAATTCACACCATCTTACCAGTCCTTGCTCTCTGCCCGTGTCTTGGGGACAGACAATGTGAAAATTGTATTGTCAAGTGCAAATCAGTATGTTATTTACACACTAACAAACATGCATATGCATGCTTGTGCACACACATACACACGTACACACACTCATACACACACTATCATTTTTTTGCGAGTAAATGTGAATAGAGTCAATTTCCTCAGAGAGAGGGCAAGGCGCAAAACGGCCACAGTGCACCCCTCGTGTGTACAGTGGGGACATTAGGGGACAGTTGTCCGGGGCCCAGGCAGAGAGGGGGCCCAGAATCTTGGTATGCATACCTATTACATGGTATGTATTGGGCTGTCCTTTCAGTCAAGTATGCCCTGGGCCCGGCCAAAGCTCTCAGCTTTCAGCGGCCCTGCATTGCAGCACCAGTGTTGCCAGATGTGTCTGACCAAATCCCGCCCAAAAGGTTCTCAAAAACCGCCAAAATATGCTAAATTCCGCCCAAATTCAACAAAACACATTGACTTCTATGGGCCCAAAACGTCTGAAAAAAACGCCAAAAGGCCAATTTTCCCCATTTTTACCTGCAGACGCTCATCCCAAGTAGCCCAATTGGGCAGGCACCCGCCCAATCTGGCAACACTGGGCAGCACAACCAGGGCTGCACTCTACAGCCGAGCAGAGCCGCTGACAGCTTTGGCTGGGCCCAGGACAAATCCATTTGAAAGGGCCCCCAATCAACAACATAATGCAGACCCAATTCTGGGCCCTCTCTCTCTCTCTCCCTCCCTGGGCCGAGACAACTGACCCCTTTGCGCCTCCCTGTCAGATTCCCTGCAGCAGAGCATACAGCACAATGAGTGGGATTCTTTCGCCGGCCATACAGCCAAACAGCGGACAGTCTGTGTTCCATCAAGTGTTCCAAAGTTCCATTACTTACCCAGGGTCCTCTGCTACATGGGGCCAAGTCATATATTGTGCTGTCGTCCATGGACCGCTAATGAAAACCCACCAGACAGAAGAATTTTGCATGTGCATGTATGTACTGTAGGCCTGCTATATGTGAGTGTGTGTGTGTGCATGTGTGTGTGTGCATGTGTGTGTGTGTGTGTGTGCGTGCGTGTGTGCGGGTGCGTGCGTGCGTGTGTGCATGCGTGTGACATGCGTGTGTGCCTGCAAGTGTGCATGCGAATGAGTGTCGGTTTTGTTATACTTTGTGAAGTGTGTGTTATAAGTCGTGAATAGAGTGGAAAGCAGTTTTGTGCTATTAGTTTGGCTAATTTGGTTATAGGTTTGTGTGCATCTGTGTGAAGAGGTCTGCCAAAGCACAAGGTTATTGTTCAGCAATCATAATAAAATCACTGAAAAGACATTGTGATAACCAGCACTGATATACCTGTCTTTACTTATCTCGCTCTCCATTTCTCTCTGTCTCTCTCTGTCTCTCTCTCTCTCTCTCTCTCTCTCTCTCTCTCTCTCTCTCTCTCTCTCTCTCTCTCTCTCTCTCTCTCTCTCTCTCTCTCCTCATCCCAGTCCAAAACCACCCACAGGTTTGACATCATTATAAGATGTTTTAATAAATTCCCTGCTGTAGTCCATAACCTGAACTCTCGGGGCCTCCTCCATGATGGTCTGATCATCTGTGGATCGGTGTGCGTGTGTGTGTGTGGGTGGATGTGTGTGTATGTGTGTGCGTGCGTGCATGCATGTGTGCGTGTGTGTGTGTGCATGTGTGTGTATTTGTGTGCATGCCTGCGTGCGTCCGTGTGGGTGTGTGTGTGTGCGTCCGTGTGTGTGTGTGTGCGTTCGTGTTTGTGTGTGTGTGTGTGTGTGTGTGTGTGTGTGTGTGTGTGTGTGTGTGCACGCGTGTGTGTGTGTGCACGAGTGTGTGTGTGTGATGGGGGAGAGTGATTGAAACTCCCTGTTTACTGTTATTTCCTTCTTGAGACCACGGGCGGCACGGCGGGCGGGAATCCACGCCAGGAAATATGAATAAAAAACCTCCATGGAACCAATAAAACCAGGCCCCCGCTACTCTGCTCCTCTCCGCTCCGCTCCGCAGAGCCCTATATGGAATAGCCCAGTGGTTCCCAATCTGGGGGGTCGGGACCCCTAGCAGGGTTGCCAGATGAGACTGATGATTTCCAGCCCAAAAAAGGCTCAAAACCCGCCTAGAAGCACAAAATCCTGCCCAATTCTATTGATTTCTATGGTTAAAAATTGGGCAGGTTTTTCGGCTAAATTCCATTTTTACCAGCACACGGGGGGTCACGGACAAAAGGGACATTGCATAAAAGCTCCATGGAACCAATAAAACCAGGCCCCCTTCTACTCCACGCTACTCCACTCCAAAGAGCCCTCCGTGGAATAGCCCAGTGGTTCCCAAATGGTGGGCCGGGAACCCTAAGGGGGGGTGGGGGGTCGCGGAGGTACTGAAGGGGGGTCGTGGACAAAAGGGACATTGCATAAACATGGGAAATCCACAGGCTAATAGCTAATAGATGTATTTGCTGTCTTGTGGATTTCTACCAATATTAGCGGACAAACTTGCATAGGCTAAGACAGTGTTTCTCAAACTCTTTCAGACCGCGGGACCACTTTGTCCCCCCCAAAAATGATCAGGGACCACCTATCAACTGAATTGGCAGTTGATGGGTGCTAATTTGACTCTGCTAATTTTGATGCAGATCACTTACTTTTTATTCACACTCTTATTGAGTTGAAAACATGAAAATGTTACAAATGTAGCCTACTGCTAGTTTATCTCGGAAAAGTAGAAATCCCCTCGCGGACCACCTGAGCTCTGTCGCGGATCACTAGTGGTCCCCGGACCACACTTTGAGAATCACTGGGCTAAGACTATGGTGGGTAGAGGGGTCAAGGGAAGTCCAAAGGGGGGTCCCCACTGAAAAAGTTTGGGAACCACTGGAATAGCCCATGTGGAAGACGATGGCTTTGATTTGGAGTGGAACGCTTTTCTATTACCAAAAAGTGTCAACGTTTAATATGGCCCTCTCAATCACCACATCTTCTCACTCTCTGACTGTGACTCTGTCTTTATTAGGCTCTGGGAGAGTCACCCCTCTCAATCACATTGCGTCACGTTGACAGGTTGACTACTGAAGAAGTAGCCAAGCTTTGATATCAAGTGGAACACTTTTCATTACCAAAAAGTGTCAGCGTTTAATACGGCCCTCTAAATCACCACATCTTCTCACTGTCCGACTGTGACTCTCTCTCTTCATTCGTTTTTTTTGAGGACTCATCCCCTCAATCAGGTTTCAGTTTGGCAGGTTCACTGCTGGCAAAGCTATCGGCCTTGAGGAGTACCATCACATGTATGTGTTTAGAATTTTGGCAAAATTTGGAGTTCTCACTATGTCATAAGGACTTTTCGGGTTTTGTAACACAGAATTCTATGGGATCTGTGGAATGTAAAATTCTAGAAGAACTGGAGGGGAAATCCTTACTCCTCAAAGGGTTAACAAGAAGAACACGTGGCCTAGCTTTGATATGAAGTGGAAAACTTCTCATAACTAAAGAACTGTCAATGTTTAATATGACCCTATGAATCCCCATCTTCTCAATCTCTCCCTCTCCCTCTTCTTCTTGAAGAATCATCCCCTTCACTCATGTGTCGAGCTGGTACTGTATACTGTCAGTTTATTTTATTTGTGGAAAAGGAAGTACTGTTCATAGACAGTGTATAAATCTGATTTATAGATTGGATTTTCGGCACCAAAAAGTTTCAGCGTTTAATATGACCCCTAAATTACCTTTCTCTTCGCACTTTGACTCGACTCTGACTCTTTTCATTAAAGCGCCACCCCTTGATCACATTGTGTCGTGTTGGCAGGTTGACTGATGGCAAAACTATCGGCCTTAAACAACACTAAGAATATGGCTTTTATGTGAAGTAGCCTGTTTGATATGAAGTGCAACACTTTTTTTTCAGTCTTTTTTATTTGCAGTCTTTTTTATTTTTTTATATTAGGTACATAACAAACATACAACAAAATTCAACCCACCCACCCCCATCGCACCCAAATTCAAGTAAGGGTTAACGTTCGGCGAGAAGGTCGCTACCGTGGAATAGCAGCACGACAGAGAGAATCTTTAGACCCCGACGCGGAGTGGAGGGGTCTTGTTCTCTCTGAAGTGCTGCTATTCCACAAAGCGACCGACTCGCCGAACGTTAACCCGCTTATTATATGGATATACTTAAATGATTCACACATGGCGGGGACATTTCTTTATTTAATGTTAAGTTTATTATAATTTTTCATGTCAAAAGATTGTTGCTGCGAGGAGGTGGTAGGGGTATTGTTGCGCTCTAGATATTGCAAAAATTAACTAGGAACGTGGTGCCAGAAGAAGTAAAAAATAAGGTAGGAGCAGGTTCGCACACTAAACAAGACACAAAGGTCAAGCACAAGGAGTTTTTTTTTTATTAGAGCAGGGTAGAGCAGACGTTTCAGGCTGTTGCCATCATCAGTGCTCTCTGTGCTCGCAATGAGCCCAACTACTGTGCAACAATTGAATAGTACCCACCAGGGTTGACAAGAGACAGGTGCAGTGGGAGGAGCTAATCAACAGAGCAAAATCCAATTATGCTATCAGGCAATTCAATGATGAACGTTTACAAACAAATGATTTCAGATAGACAGTATGTGAAATGCAAGAAATGTTCCTGATGACACATTTACAAGAAACAAGCAAGATTTAAGTCCTCATTCATCCCTTTTGGTTATAGGCAGCCAAGTTCATGAATCCAAAAACATTCTCTCTGAAGCAGAGTTCTGTCCAGGTCCCCACCTCGCCTTTTAGGCAAGATTCTTTCGACCCCCCAAAACTTGAGGTCAGCAACGGAATGTCCGGCTTCTTGGAAGTGTCGGGCAACCGGTGACACCTCATCAGATCTCCTCACAGAACTCCTGTGTTCTAAGATTCTTGTACGTAAGACCCTGGTGGTGTTACCCACATACAGTAGTGGGCAAGAGCAGGTCAAGATATAAACCACATGAGTAGATCGACATGTAATGAGCTGTTTGATTTTGTATGTCTTGTTTGTGTGTGGATGTGTGAATGTCTGAATTTTGAGATAGTGTGAACAAGAAGTGCAGCTCTTACAAGGGAAGTTGCCCTGGGCATTGGAGAGAGTGCTGCGAGGGGGTGGTGTGGCAGTGTCAGCGTGAACCAACTTGTCTCTTAGATTAGGGTTCCTGGAAAAGACACAGATAGCGCATTCAGGCCGACTGAGAACCGTGCTGGAGCCCGTTCCAGCACCTAATCGCGAACCGACCGTCGTGTTCACGCCACAGATATTTGTGTTCGCGAACCAGAAAATTGGTTCGCAATGCGAACCGCAAAATACTAGGTTTTTCTCTGCGAACCGTGACGACAGCGTGGTCGTCAGCAGGTTCATCCGGGTAACACAGTCACGTGCGGAAAAAGTTCAGAGCCCGGTATGAACACTGGTATGAACACTTTCGCAGACAAACACTTTAGTGCCGAACGTAACTGGTGCGAGCACCGACACCGGCTGCGTTCTGGTCGGCCTGAAAGCCATAAGAGAGGTGAATCCTGAAAGAGCCCATGCAGTTGATTGTCAGTTTGGATAATGTGCCAATGAGAGTTGATGATGTTTCTAATATCGCTACTCAGAGGGCTATACGTTAATTTAAGAATCAAACGATTTTGGTTTGGATTGGTGGTCTGAACAGAAGGTTGTATTTCAGAGGCACGTACTTTGTTGAGGGCTGCATCAAGCTAGGTGGCAGGGTATCCTCTAGAGCTAAAATCTCTGTATAGGAGTTGGGTTTTGGCCTCAAAATCTCTTTTATGAGCAGATATGGTGCGCAAAACAAAACAGTGCCGTTGTGGAACACCGCTAGGCAACAGGTAGCCTAGACAACAGGTGTTGTCTATCACAGCAGCTGATTAGAGTGACAAAAGACCGGACCTATGAAACATTCGCTTTAGTAGTGAAAAGTCTTGTTGCCATTGACAGCGGTCTGATATAGACCAACCCGTCCGTTATCTCAAATATCAGACGTGCGAACGTTGGGGAGCCCCATTGAAATGAATGGAGCATTCGACCGATGACGTCACACCATAGTAAAAATAAATGATAAAGCCAACTGAGATACAAAATTTGAAATTTACAATAGTACAAATAGTTTTGTAGAAAATTAATCTAAGAGTTGCAACAGGTACATTCAGATATATTAGCCAAAACAACAATAATTAAATAAAGGAAAAACAAAAGAAGAAGCACAATGAGAAAGAAAAAGAGAAAAAAAGAGGGAAGAGAGAAAGGAGGATGTAGTAGAATTTACGTTATTGCTACATCATTAGAGTCCATTTTTCCACTAATGTGAGGGCAGGTTGCCAAATATAGCAGAATTTAAGACTGTTACCTAAAGTGCAACACTTTAAAAAAAAAAGTATTTTTGGGGGCTTTTTAGCCTTTAGTATTATAGGACAGTGTGAGTGTAGACAGGAAATGATTGGGAAAGAGAGATGGGACAGGGTCAGGAAATGACCCTGGCTGGACTCGAACTGGGGTCCCCGTGGGCAATGCAAGCCCAAATATGGGAGGCTTAGCGTGCTGCGCCACAATGCCCCCCTGAAGTGCAACACTTTTCAGTAGCAAAAAGTGTCAGCGTTTAATGTAACCCTAAAATCACCTTCGTCTTCACACTCAACTGTGACTCTTTTAAAAAAAATTGTTTTTTTTAACTTCTTGCAGAGTTATCCCCTCGATCACGTTGCATCACATTGGCAGGTTGATTGGCAAAATGATTGGCCTAGATGAACTAGTATAGCTTTGATATGAAGTGGAACACTTTGCATGACCTAAAAGTGCCAGAGTTAAATGTGACCTCTGAATCAACGTCTTCTCACCTTGACTCGACTCTGCTCTATTAGTTTCGAGAGGAGTCAAAGCCTCACTCATGTGTTACATTGAAAGATTGTCCACTGGCAAAATGATATGACTTTTAACAACAATAAGCTTGCCCCTGAATGTGGGTTTGCTGTCTGTGCAAACTGGTGGACAGTGCTGTTTATATGCTGTGTGTAAACCTCTGATTTTATCCACCTGTCTGTGTGTGTGTGTGTGTGTGTGTGTGTGTGTGTGTGTGTGTGTGTGTGTGTGTGTGTGTGTGTGTGTGTGTGTGTGTGTGTGTGTGTGTGTGTGTGTGTGTGTGTGTGTGTGTGTGTGTGTGCGTGTGCGTGTGTGTGTAGACGGCGTGTACGCTTATGTGAGGCAACGCTTTCACTGCGCATTTTGCTTTTGATGTTTCCTCTCTTTGATCGACTGTTGGCTTCCAGTGTTTCCCCTTTGGGAATCTCTTTGAGCGCTTGCACCTCTCTTTCTCTCTGTTCTCACTCTCTTTCTCTCTCTCTCTCTCTCTCTCTCTCTCTCTCTCTGTAACGCCATACCTTAAAGCTATCTAATGCCTCTTTTCCACTGCCGGTTTTCTGGTAGGCCTACAGCTCGACACAGCGTGACTCGGCCGCCACTTTTTGCATACGATTGAGCTGTGTGGTGCCTATTCGAAAAGCAAAAAATGGCGGCCGAGTTGTGCTGTGTAGAGCTGTAGGAAAAGAGGCATAAGAGACCCTGAAATGTCTAATACAACAGAGCATTGTGAATAAA
>NC_085877.1:32931947-33096947 GCF_034702125.1 Engraulis encrasicolus | reverse complement strand
ACTGGCTTCCCGTTCCTCGGGGCCGGGCGCATGGTCAACCTGTGCAGCCATGCATGCGAATGCCACCATCAACGCTGCATGCCTGCATCTGCAGCCAGCCATGCATGCCCAACTGGGAAACTCCAACAACTCCCATTGTCACGGTGACACAGCATATCCACAGCACACCAGTGAGCACATTGCACACAACAAAATTACATTTATGCCTCACCTGTGCAAAGGGGCAGCCCCCAATGGCGAAAGGGAGCAGTGCAGCAGGACGGTACCATGCTCAGGGTAGTTCAGTCGTGGAGGAGACTTGTAGCACAAGGGTTGCCGGTTCGACTCCCAAACTGCAAGGTTGATGGGGGAAGTAATTAACCAGTGCTCCCCCCAATCCTCCTCCATGACTGAGGTACCCTGAATATGGTACTGTCCCATCGTACTGCTCCCTTGGGGCGCCATTGGGGGCTGCCCTCTTGCACGGGTGAGGCGTACATGCAATTTGTTGTGTGTAGTGAGCAGTGTGCACTTGTCTGACATGTCACAATGACAATGGGAGTCTGTCAGGCCTCTGTCTGTCTCATTCTCTTCTCTGTCTTCACTGGCTTCCTTCTAGCAGTTTCTTTTCATTCTCTTCTTGTAAACTGTGATGTAAATATAAAATAGTATATACTAAATAAATTGCCCACTGTGCTGTGCACTATATCACTTTAATGTCTGCACTGAAGTGAATGTTTCCAATCTCATTGTGAATGTGCATAATTGTACATCTGAGTGGTGACAATTAAAAGACATTCTATTCTATTCTATTCTATTCTATTCTACTCTACTCTATTCTATTCTATTCTATTCTATTCTATTCTATTCTATTCTATTCTATTCTACTCTACTCTATTCTATTCTACTCTACTCTACTCTACTCTACTCTACTCTACTCTACTCTACTCTATTCTACTCTACTCTACTCTACTCTACTCTATTCTATTCTAGTTTAGTCTAGTCTACTCGTGTCTGATATTTGTTTAAGGCCTTTGCCATGTCTAAGTCCTCAGGCACATCCCCTCTGAAGTTTCAAGGCACCCAGGCCAATTAGCGCCCAGCTAATTACTCCAGCTGTGAATCTGGATATGCCATAAAAACACGTTTTCACAGAGGCAATAGGGGAAGGAGGAAAACGTCATGTAGCATAATTTTGTTCTCTGTATGATCAATAAAAAACCCACAGTGTACAATAGAGCTTTAGAGAGCTTTATAAATGTGGATAACATTACACTAAAGAGAGGTACTAACCTTTATGCAGAGTCTCTGTTATAACCTCATTGTCACTAAAATGGTATTGACAATGTCTTACAGTATTTCTCAATTGGTTTTGTACATTTCTCGAATCTTACTCGCATTTTGCAAAACATCACGTTCATTTCCAAAAAAGATTTAACAAGTGGCAAAACACCATGGATGACCTGCAAAACCCAATCTCTTGCTCAAAACCCTTGGCCAACTCTTTGTGTCTGTGAACGTGTCAGAGCCATCAAAATGTTATGTCACTGTGTAAATGTGTTGGGGAGTGAGATCTTTCATGGATTATCATAACAAAGCATTTTGCAGAACACGACAAAATCAATTGATAATGTACAAAAACACTGAGAATTGTACACAACCATTTGCATGGTGATGAAAGCATTTGCTAAATGCTGAAAACTACGAGAAACGTATTTTACCATGTGCACAGGTAACAGCAGGAAGTCACAATTGAACAAGAAGTTTTGAGAATGATTATTCTGTTGTGAGAAATGTACAAAACCAATTGAGAAAAACTGTAATCTGTCAAAACTCTCAGTGATGTGAAAGCAATGTATGATGTAGGCCCAACTGACCTTTTTCAGCAAATAGTGAATCCGAATGGCTGGGCTATACAGTGCTAAAATGTCAACATTGTGACCTGATGATCTTTCAAA
Source organism: Engraulis encrasicolus (assembly GCF_034702125.1). Classification (NCBI taxonomy): domain Eukaryota; kingdom Metazoa; phylum Chordata; class Actinopteri; order Clupeiformes; family Engraulidae; genus Engraulis; species Engraulis encrasicolus. The sequence goes on along the minus strand of NC_085877.1, from coordinate 33,095,010 downwards.
AAAAGAAAGATACAATGTTACAGAGCATTGTGTGGCGAACAGGGGATATACCCTACACAACATTGCAAACACTGTCCACATTGTTACTTGTTGATATTCCAAAGCCAGAAACAAAGGTTACTCCATAAATGTACAGATCACATGACAACATTACAGCTTGAGGATCACCCTAACCGGAGAATAACACATTATCAACACCACTGTATATGGATAATATATAACATGGATAACACAAGGATGTTTTGTACAACGCTAATATGTCGTCATTGAGACTGATCTCATCTGGCCACAGGCAAAGTGTACTTTGAGAGGCCCACAAAGGCATGGACAACATTTAGAGATGGCTATTGAGCAATGCCAATAGGCCTACATGATGTCAACATCGTGACTTGGTGACCTTCCAAAGGCAAAATATACAGTATAAACCAGGACTATTCTAATGGTGGCCCTGGGGCCAGATGCGGCCCTCGGACAGCAAGGTTCTGGCCCCCCACAAGTCCCTTGAAATACAGAATCGTTTTCGGAATTTGGAGATTTAAGTATGGGTTCCATATCGAGCTGAAACAGGACACAGGACGTTAAAATGCAGGAAATTATGTCTAAGAAATGCAACATTTTCTGGGGGAGGACCCCCCGACCCAATGAAGGGTCCCGTATTTTTTTCACTGACAGTCGGCAACCATAATACATAGGTATAGTTCGGCCCCTTTACTGGTAGGAATTTGAAAAACTGGTCCCTCGTTGACATTTAATTGAATACAGTACCCCTGGTATAAACAGTGAGGTATACAACAGGGATGGGTAACTGGAGGCCTGGGGGCCACATGCGGCCCGCCTCCTCACTCAGTATGGTCCTTAGATAACACTACAAAATAATAATGACGAGATTATTTTAAACCACTACTAAATTCATCTGTTGTAATTATACTGTTGGCTGATAGAGAACACTCCCATTCCTTCCAAACAATACATGGGTTCACAGTGTTTGTAAACACGATGTTATGAGAAGGGGCAAGACACTGGCAGTCAACATCATGAGCTAATTTTTTTGACCGACAGCGGTTTGCAACAATCACAGGCTGAGTTGTGCGCAGCTAGTTTTGCGCAGTCAGGTTATAAACAAAATTTAGAACCCATGTATATCGGCAGTCAGTGAGCGACCAACTGCACCTCGAACTCTGTGAGTTGCAGTCAGGTCCGTGGTCATGTGGCCCTCCGATGGTGGCCATGAAAAAATGTAGCGCTCCTTATTATGAAAGTTGCCCATCCCTGGTATAAAACAATGCAACAACTGCACTCTGTGGTATGTGTATGTCAAGTAAAATACATTGGCTAGACCAGTGATGCCCTACAAAGCAAAAAGGCAGTAACTGCGCAGAGCTCAAAACTGAGTCAGTTGACTTTAAATTGATACTGCAATCCAGTATAAGTGTTTTTCTGGAGATTATTGGCATGTGACAGTTTTGTTACTTTATATTACCACCTTTTTTGAAGATCAATCATTTACTTTAGACTTTTATATATGGCATTAAAGTCATAGTAACTATTTTTTAACAGCAATGCAGTTACTGCCTTTTTGCTTTGTATGGCAGCTGTGGTTCTCAACCTTTTTTGAACAAACGCCCCCCATGAGCTCATCATAAGCCTGCAAATGCCCCCCTTAGTAGCCCCGTCCTCACTCAACTGTATCCTTCTCAACGCCCCCCATGAGCTTCCCAACGCCCCCAGGCGGCCTGTATAGCGCCCCCGTTGAGAAACACTACAATAGAGAATAAATGTTGCAATGACTTAACGATTATACAAAGAGCTCTGCATCACTGGACCCCTGGGGTCCCTGGTAGCCTTGCTCAAGCACATCTCACAAGATAATGGGAAAAAGGAGGCATTGAGAATGGACTAGCTCCGAAACGTCTGTTTCTCCAGTTAACCTCAGACTTCTATTGTTTAATTTCGACTTCAATACACTTTTTCACACAAGCCTTGTGTGCGCCTCCTTTTTCCCATTATCTTGAGTGATTACTATGGGAGTGCACGCACCAAGAGGCGCAGACGGCGACCTTTCTTGGTCTTTTGTCATTCATCAAGCACATCTCAGCCATGGAGTGCGACAGGGATTGGAAGAGTGGGATTTGAACCTGCAACCCTCTGATCTAAAGCCTTTCCCCGTAACCATTAGGCCACGGCAGTATCATGATTGCTCCAGGCCAGGGTTAGAAGGGCGGGGGGGGGGGGGGGGGGGATGGGTGGCAGAACTGGGTCCTCATTACATTGTATACATTTTAGGTAGTGGGGCCCTTTCTGGCGACTTTGTCCTGAGCCTGGCTTAAGTTGATAGGAGGCCCAGGTCCCTGATCTCAGGTCAGCGTTCATGTCATGTTGTGCTGGTGGTGGTTGAGGAAGAAGTAGGATAAAGAGGAGCCGCTGAACCGGATACAGCATGGAGTGCACGATGCCCGGACTGGCAGGAGGGTGAGTGCGGGAGCAAGTAGTTTCTCTCTCTCTCTCTCTCTCTCTCTCTCTCTCTCTCTCTCTCTCTCTCTCTCTCTCTCTCTCTTTCTCTCTCCAAGTTGACCAGGGGACCCCTTTCCTTCCCCTCGCCACCCCACTCCTCTTTCTCTCTCTCTCTCTCTCTCTCTCTCTCTCTCTCTCTCTCTCTCTCTCTCTCTCTCTCCTACTCTAGTGACTCATCCTTCTAGGAATGTCGCTTGTGCCCCCCTCGCCCCCCTCTCCTGTTGTCCACTGCTTACCTCACTCGCTCGCGTCCAAGGACCCTGCTGCCGCCTGAGGAATCTGGAAAACACCAGCGAAGTATGACAGGAATGTCTCCTTCTTTCCTCAATTCCTCCGCGTCCTCCACTCCACTCCAATACACCACAGCACCTCCCACACCATCATCAGCTTTTTCATTTTATGCTCCTTTCTTTCCTTTTCCCCCTCCCCGTCCCTCTCTTTCCTTTCCACTTTTTATTTTCTTTAGCTATTTTCTCTTCTCTTTCTCCCCCTTGTCTCTCTCTCTCTCTCTCTCTCTCTCTCTCTCTCTCTCTCTCTCTCTCTCTCTCTCTCTCTCTCTCTTTCTCTTTCCGCATCTTTCTTTACTCTGGACGAGCTCACTCGCTCGCTCCGCTTGCTCCAGCCCCGACCTCTCTGGAGTCCTGTCTTTGTGTTTTTGAACGCAGACCAACAATAACAACATCCCATAAACAATGGGGGTCTGTTGATTGGAGGAGTGCAAGGGGCTGGGGTGAGTCGGGTGGACAGCGGGGGTAGGAGAGTGGTTAGGTAGGCGGGTGTTGGGGGAGGTGTTTGGAGGGGGGAGAGGGGAAAATAAGCAGAGTGGACAGGGGAGGAAAAGAGGAAGGGAGGTAGGGAGAGATAGTGGGGAGAGGAGGTGAGGAGGGGAGGTGAAAGTTAGTGGGGGTAGGCGAGTGGTAAAGCGGGTGTTTGGAAGGGGGGGAGAGGGAAAAATAAGCGGAGTGGACAGTGGAGGAAAAGAGGAAGGGAGATGGAGAGAGATAGTGGGGAGAGGAGGTGAAAGTTAGTGGGGGTAGGCGAGTGGTAAAGCGGGTGTTTGGAAGGGGGTAGAGGGGAAAATAAGCAGAGTGGACAGCGGAGGAAAAGAGGGAGGAAAAGAGGAGGTGGGGAGAGGAGGTCGGGAGGGGAGGTGAAAGTTATTGGCCTTGGCAGCTGGGCCTGAGGCGGACTCCATTGAGGCTTTGCGATGTGCTGTGTGTTGTTTTTTTTTCTTTCTTTTTTTCTGTGGTGTGGGTTGAGATATTATGTCAGTTCTTGGATATGCGGCGGCTCTCGCAAGAGCAGAAATGGACCCCCAGACCCGCCACCCCCACCCCCTTGCTCTCTTCTCTTACTTACTAGCCTTTCTTCCATTCTTTCGTTCCATCGTTCTTTCTCTGTGCGTGCTATATAGCTTTTGCAGACCAGGCACTGTGCTAGCAGTCCTCTTGACTTGACTTGACTTGACTTGACTGAAAGGGTCACTTGCACTTTTTTTTCCCCCCACGACGGCAATATTCAACTTTTTGCAAGATAGTTGTAGTAGACATCATTTGCTGTTTTGTGCTAACTAAATGGTCCTCTCTGAAGCACACTGTATGGCACGTTCAGGATGCTTTTCAGCACATGAACCCTCAAGTTCAGGAACTTTTATTTCTGCTTTTATGACTTTATTTGAGACAGCGCAGTGAAGACCGTAAAGAAGTGGGGGAGAGAGATGAGGCAGGATTTGTGAAATGACCTCGGGCTGGAACCCAACCCAGGGCCGCGGCATAACAGTAGGCCCTCCAATAGCCAGGCCATGCTCTCCTAGTGACGCAACACCTTTGGCGTTGCTTCTAGTCAGCTCAAGCAGCTTCACTGGCTCCCCATCAAGTCATGCATTACCTACAAAGTCCTCCTCCTAACCTTCAAGTCCCTCCATGGTCTGGCACCCCACTACCTCACAGACCTCCTTCACCCCTATGACCCCTCAAGATCCCTGCAGTCCTCTTCCAAGGGCCAGCTGATCGTCCCTCGTACCAGGCTCAAGGCCACCAGTGACAGACCCTTCCATGTTGCTGCTCCCATTCTTTGGAACAATCTGCCCAACCACATCCAGAATGCCCCTTCACTGGCCATGTTTAAGCAACACCTTAAGACACATCTCTTCCTGGAGGCTTATGACTGCTTGTTCCACAAGCACTTTCACTTACATGCATTCACACACACGCTCACACACACTCACACTTTCCAACACTCTGTGAAGCGTCCTTGGGTGTTTTGAAAGGCGCTATATAAAACGAAAGTATTATTATTATTATTATTATTATTATTATTATTAAGAGCAATTGTAAATATCGTTTCTGATCTCCAGAAAAATCTGGAACTCCACCCACTTTGTCAGAAACCAGTCAACCAGTAGCAAACCTAGGGAGGCGGGTCAACCATGCTATTTGGGAAACGTTAATTGTTATGATCTTGGTCAGACCAAGTCTCGAAGAGATTTGAAAGTCGATAATAATCAGGCTAGGCCTACAGCACCCCAGCCATTTGGGCCAAAGCCAAAGCCCTAAAATCAGGAACTTTTGATCCACAATGGTCACAAAAAACACAAGCACAAACAAACTTCAGAGGTTGTCTACCGGTATGCTGTTATGCTTTCGTGACCATCTACTGCACTAATGCCTGAGTTGGCCCAGACCCAGGGTAGACTCTGAGGCATGGTGTTAGACATGATGTGTGTGTGTGTGTGTGTGTGTGTGTGTGTGTGCGTGTGCTTGTGGGTGTGTGCGTGCATGCAGGCATGTGTGTGTGTGTGCTTGGGTGTATGTGTGTGTGTCTATTCTACTTAACCGTATGCTAATTTACTTCTTTTTTTTAAAAAAAAAGCCCGACTTGGCATGTGCTGGTCTGTATATTTCCTGTGTGCTTTGTATCTGCAAGTGTTGTATGCTATGATTATGTCCTCGATGTGTTTGGGTAAAAGCGTCTGCCAAATGTAATGTAACGTAATGTAATGTAACGTTCGTAGCGTATCCTCTTAGTAAAGCAGAGTGGGGCAACTTTAATTCTGAAGAACATTAAGATGTCCAGCAGCTTACAACACATGCAAATACACAACTTTAATATATATTGCATGACAGATTTAACAGTATACATTCAGAAACTATTACACATTCTTAACAAACTATTACACATTGATAACAAGCTATTACAAATTCATAACAAGCCTGGAGGTTCCCTTTATGATCCACGGTTTGCCAAGATGAGTGTGGGAATTTCAAAGGGGGTATGCCTAGAGCTCAGGAGGGAGATCTACAGGTGCAACATTCAGGGGCGGTTCTACCACTGGGCAAGGTTGGGCAATTGCCCGGGGCCCCGAACTTTCAGGGGCCCCGAACTTTCAGGGGCCCCGTCGTCCCCCATGTACACTTCGCGTGGGATGAATGTTCAGGCACTCGGGGCCCTAAATCGCAGGACGGGCCCCCCTATTGCAAAGGAGCAGGTCCTGCGCGATTTACAAGACACCTCTCAATGCAAGTTGAAGGTTCTCGCGCAATTTAAATAGTCTATATTTAATGGCAAAAGCTTCTTGTATATATAACCAGTGGCACTTTTCAGCACGACGGTGGGACTTAAATTTGAACTCAACATTATGCCACAAGAAAATTAATAGTAGGCTACTTTTAGGAACTGTAGGTCACATGGGTGGTATAATTATACAAATAAATGTTTCAAATAGAAATGAAGACCATAAAAGAACGATATTTATGTGGATTTTCTTTGAATTATTTTTGTATTGCGGCCTTGAATTGTGGGATACATTATACCGGTAGTAGCCTAAGAGCGCCAGTTGCATCGGCAACATTCTACCGTTATTTCGAATGTCAGCCTGCCCCAGAGAGCTGATTCGGCACTGAGGCGTGGGAGCTTGTCCTTTCTTGATAATAAGCCACATTAAGTCATGGTTGTCAGTGAAAACTCAGTCGTTTGCCTATGTTGTAACATGCCTTCTTGACCTTGTTTATAGAAGTAGGCAGAACATGATTTGTGCATCTTGATAAAAAGTCCGTGTTACAAATTGCCCTGCGTTACTTTGTGCTCCGCGCTCCTCTACTTCAAAGACAGGATTGTAAAATGACCACTTCAATCGCCAGTGCTAGCATGACCATAATGGATATTCAGAAGATATGTTGTACAGAAGCTACAAAGAAGGCACGGTAGGGTTTTTTTTTTCCTTTCAATCATTATGTCCGCCGCGGCATAATTTTGATACCGTTTCATGTCATACTTCACGCATTGTTGTCATTCGGTGTAACTAGTCAAAAGTTGATAGCTCTAATGTCGGCTCCGTGTCGGTTTGCTGCATTTATTTCTGGTTAGCATGACGGAAGTTTGTCTAGCTGTTATATCACGTCACGAAGCAAGCTGGGTCACTTCGAGTGATATAGTTATTACCAGTGCTTAATTTGTAAATCACAAGGTACCGGAACGCAAAACACATATGACACCACAGCGATGATGAGTTGGACAGAGGTCCCGGAACGCACAGAAAAAAATAAAAATAAAAGGGGGGGGGGGGGGGTATTCCCTACATTTTAACGACATTGGAGCATGTCAGCTCATGGAACCATACTTTTGTTTTTTAATACGGTTGGCAATCCAATGGCCAACAACCATAGCCTATTAAATGATGTAATGACAACAACCAATATTTTAGTTTGATCGCTAACTTTATGCTTAGTAGTTTCAGCAAATGCAGTGCATGGAAATTATGCTTTCCACATGAGGTGAAAAGAAACCGAATCGGTCTTCTACCCATGGAAAGGACAGCGCATGGCTTTCCAATTTATCCTTTCCCCGTATTCACACAACGTTGGCAAATCCACGCTTTGTTGGCGACTTTCTTGCATATAATTTGGCTAATCCGCATGTGCTGTTGCGATATGCCACTTCACTATTTCAAGGGCTCGTGCACTGATGGTAAGCGAGCGGCAGCGAAGACGGCGATGTTCCCTAGACTTGGCTTTTCACACTGACTGTCTGCTCGCGCTGCGGTCCGATTGAAAATCCCTCCAACCAGTGCTTTATTTGGAGCGTGTATGCCATATTTTAATGAAAAATCACATTGTCTTTGCTGTTTTCGTGCTCAAATTGACTTGTAAGCAGCTGTCGGGTCCTGGGAGGGAAGGAAACGCGCGCACTAGGCAGAGCGCTCGACAGCCGTGGAAGATATCATCCTCTCACCTCGGCTATCTATCCTTTTTGCTACATGGCTGATTAATGCACCAAAAGTGGCCCAGGCGCCCGTGCCACTATAAACTAGTATGTCCAAAACCTTGTGCGCCGACCAAAATTTGATGAAAACTTTTAAACAATGTTTGGCACAGCCAGGCTTTCCATCTCATCCGCGCATATGAACAAACAGCGAGGGAGGGGCAACTTCATGTAGCCTACATTTAATCAGATACTCGGGATGGAAATGTAGATCCATAATAGTTATGATTCTTAAATGTGTGGGACAAGCAGTAGGCTGCCAATTGCGCTTCCCTCACCAAAATAGCCACTCAAACGCTGGACTTCTCCTGCAATACGTGGAGAGGTCGCCACTTCAGAATCCTCTCCCTTTCACTCAAACACTCTCACTATGTCGAATGTCATATATGATTAACTGTTGCATGCGCCTGCGTCGCGATTATAAAATATGATGTCGATCTTTTTTTTAAGTCGGTGCGCGTTGCCTTCAGCTCTACCATATTGTAACGTGCAGCCGACTGTAGGCTATTTTAAAGTTTAAAAGGTTATGAGTTGGTTTAGCCTTCGTTACCTTTCCAAATATGAATAAAACCACTGACCAACACATAAGAAATAACTTAGATCAACACAGCGAATATCTTTTTTCTTTTTTTAGTAGTGCACTTTTGCAAACCCTTGTTTGCAGACTCTCGCGCTCGGTCTCAATTTGGAACAGCGCACATCAGTGTCTACTGTCTAGCTTTCGTGATTCAGAAATGGTGATCTTCTCGGCGCGCACACTTCGTGGTTCCTTCTCGCTTGCTCACTCGTGGTTGTTGCGATCCTGACAGTCTCAAACCCAATGTATAGGCTGCACGGTGAGATGGGAAATGTAGCCTAGTGAACATCATGATGCTGCGCTCTCACTCCTGAGGAGGCAGAGGTAGTCCGTTATAATAGGCTATATATATAGGCCCTATTTTATTAATTCACGGGAGGTGCCGGATCAGCCAAAATAAGTCCCGGAACACAGGGGGGTCAAAATTACGAGGTGGGGGATCCTGTTCCGGCATGTTCCGTCTCAAATTAAGCACTGGTTATTAGTTAGAACTAGAGAGGGACTTGTTAACTATTCAACATGTGTGCACGCGCAGTTGGCGCAAGGTGCCTGTTGTTTCTCGTTTGTTGCCTAATTTCGGTTTCTGAAACACAATAGTTTCTACTTCAGTCATCGTTTCCTCTGTATCGGGTGTTCACTGGCTCAAGAGTGCAGTGTGCGCGTTATGGTGCACGCACAGTGGTGTGTCGACTCGTGAATGTGTTTTCATCGGTGTGTTGTGCTGTGAGCTATGCTTTCGTTCAAGGGGCGCATCACCATTTGTTTTTCAAGTTTTCTTTTGTAATCAACCCTCCCCTCTACCGCAAATTGTCTCATCCTATCTTCTTTGGCCATTTATGGAACGAGTGTGGGTCTGTCCTGGCTATTTCTCACGTGTTGCAGGCTGAATGCTCACATCAACAGCATAACTAAATCATTTGTCACCTTAGGGAGAAATTAATCTCTGCTTTTATTACCTGCAGAGTTGGCTATTGCAATAGCCTGCCCTTACAGGCATTCCCCAAAAGTCACTCAGGCATGTGAAACTTATCCACATGTTGCTGCTAGAATTCTAAATAGCAAAAGAGATCACAACACTCCAGTATTTGGTCATTTCACTGGCTACCAGTGAGGGTTTTTTTGTTTTGTTTTGAGAATTGAGTTTAAAGCAGTCCTGATAGTCTTTAAGTCACTAAATGCCTTGGGCTCTAAATATAGGATATTGTGGATGTGCTAGAGCAATATCATCCTTAGATGCCTTAGGTCTTCTCTGGTAGTGTCTAGGGTCAAATCCAGAGAGGGTGAAATGGCATAGTCATTATGCTGTCTGCTGGGGCCAGCTAGATGTCAAAATAAGACCTGCCCCAACAGTATGATTTCAAAAGAAATTAAAAACAGCTTTGTTTTCATCTGCCTTTGGTGATAGTTATCTACTATCTAGCAATATATTTTTCTCTCTTCTCTTTCTTTAGCCTACTCTTTAGCACACTGAATGACAGTTGTGTATGATAATGTGCTATATAAATATTGATTGAATATGGGGCCCACCTAGATAATCTTGCTTATGGGTTCAGTTGTTACGCCACTGCCTGCATACATTATCGATTATTAATTAATTATTTAAAGGGGGCCTCAAAATTGTTTCTTGCCCAGGGCCTCAGATTTCCTAAAACCGCCCCTGGCAACATTCCTGTTACCATGGAGACAGAACAGACTTTTTTTTCTCTCTTGCACAGCACTCCTTGGTCTGAGGAAAACATTCGCTCTCAGGTTTCCAAAATTCAGCTCAACTGGTTTGAGGCCTTTCCCCTCCTTACAGCTACACTACTGCAGGTATTTATTCAACCTGTTAAGTAAAAAGGGAGGTCACTTGTCTTGCGCTCTAGCCTTCTTCTTGGTCACAGTCCAGGACCCCGTTTCTCAAAAGCACCATTGCTAACCTTTTCGCAACTTCATAGGTTTCCAATGGGAAATTGCATTGCAACCAAGTAAGTTTCTTAACTTAGTTAGCAACAATGTTGTCGTGAAACGCACCCCAGGACGATAGACAAAACAACACAAGCTGCTTCACTTCAGAGCGACTAGGCCAGGGAAGACTGAATAGCTCTAATGCTTTTTTTTATTTTATTGGAGTGCAAGACTAATGACCAACGTTTCGATGCTATGCGTCTTCTGCAGAGTCCTCTGCATTCGAGCATTATGCCTTAGTTGGCCTAATCCCCTGGCCTAGTCAATCTGAAGTGGATCGGCCTGTTTTCAACTGTTTAGTTCCTTATTAACCCCTTTGCGCAGTGCCTATGTTATAATCTTACAGTCACCAAAATTGTAATGGCTAATAAGATTCTTGGTATTGTCATAGTAATGTTGTTATGATGTAGTTGAGCATTTTCAGCAAATAGTAAATAGGCCCGTCGGCGACCCCATCTTCACTAAGACGCTCCCACTGTTGTGAACATGCTCATGAAAATGTCCAGTATGTGAATGCCTGAACATTAGAACAGCAAATTGTCTTGTTTTCTGTAGAAGAGCCAGAAAGACTTTATAAAGATGTCATAACTGTATTTCTCAAATAAGGTATACAACAGCACCACCATGTGGTGAGTTTTGGTATTTTATTATTTTACCACTCAAGTCACTTAGTATGACATAATAAGGATGTTATATCCTCCTCCACCAAGAAAGTTATGTTTTTGACCTGCATACGTTTGCTCATGCATGTGAACAGGATTACACAAAGTATAATGGAGGGATTTTGATGTCATTTTTTTTAGAATGAATGAGAAAACGGGCTGTCTTAAAACAGGGAAGAGGTCTGTAGCGTAATCACTTTCTGGTTCCATTATTTTTTTAAAGAGATTAGTAGTAGTAGTAGTAGCTTTATTGTCCCCCATGGGGGAAATTTCTTCTAGTGAGAGGTGCGTAAGACATGAAAACAAACACAATACAGTCAGATTCCCAAGCACATTTACCCCAAGAGCAACACATTCCCCCATAACATAGACAAGACATTGGACAAAAACAGATGTCATCCATCAACAGTGGTCAGTCCCAGTTAACCCCATAGCGAGGATAAAGCATGGGAGGATGTGCAAGCAGCAAATAAATAAATAGATAAGCAAAACATTATAAAAAGATAAAACATTAGGGTGTCATTCATTCCTTCTCAGGCCTGCTGAGACAGGGTGTGCAAATTAAGATCTACCTTTTTGTTTTGCATGTTTGTTAAAAAAGCTAATTGCTTGTGGGATAAAAGATTGCTTGGATCTGTTTTTAAAAACAGCAGGGTGTCTAAATCTGCAGCCAGATGGCAGTAGCTCAAAAGTATAAAACAATGGATGTCTTCTGTCTGTTAAAATTGTGTCAATTTTGCTGAGTGAGCGTTCTTCATATATGTTTTCAAGACTTTTCATGTTTGTGCCCATCAGCTTGCAAGAGGTTGTCACAATTTTTCTTAGTTTCCCCTTTTGGGCCTCTGTTGCATTGCCAAACCAACAGAGGACACCAAAGGTTAAAACACTCTCCACATAAGCACTGTAAAACATCCTGGCTATTTTAGGATCAACTTCAAATGAAACAAGTTTCTTTAAAAAGTGGAGTCTCTGTTGTCCTTTTTTCTGGATCATTTCTGTGTGCTGCTCCCATCGCAGCTTCTCATCTAAAACCACCCCCAGATACTTGTATTCAGTAACTGCCTGAATATTCTGTCCATTAATGGAAGTACAGCAGTTTGACTTACTTTTCCTGAAGTCAATAGACATCTCCTTTGTCTTTGCAGTGTTGAGATGCAGTTTAGACTCTTCACACCAGTCAATAAAATCTTGAAGGACAGATTTACCACCATTGCTAGATTGGACCTACTTTACGTTTTTTTTGCACTTACTAGAAACCATTATAGGATGAAATTGAGCTGCATCAGCAGAGGTCTGCACTCTCAGAGTGCCATTCTATTTCAGTGTTTCATATGCGGTGACAGTTCATTACACATTACAAATACGCAAATACACATTACACAAAATCCTGTATATATTAGAGAGAGGTCACAAAGATGCATGTGTTCTTCAGACTCAATAAGAGGTTGAACTAGAGAACAAAGGCCTTTCTGAAAACCATTCCCACACAGAGCGGCACAATGGAGTCACATCTGCGTGCGGACCTACTAATTGAGGGGTATAAATAAATAGGTGAACTCCGGAGTGACCTTGCCAATTTGCACAAGAGGCAAACAAGAGCAGGGCCAGTTCTAATGAATCAGGTGCCCTAGGCAAACATCCTCTTTCTTTTTTATGAGCCTAGAATCTGGCACAGAGTTGTGCATCTGAGTAAGCACAGCTGATCTAGTGTATATACTGACTGCAAGTAGGTCTTTATTATCATTATCAATCTAATGTTTAATGTTTTCTTTCACTTGACATTCACAATTTGTGGGGCATTCAGGTGCCTCCAACAAATTTGAGGCCCGCCCTAGGCGACAGCCTTGTCTACCTAATGCCTAGTGCCGGCCCTGAAGAAGAGGCAGCTGTCGCCATGACTACAAGCCCTGCCTGCTCACCCTACAGCTTTGACAGCTGTTTTTCCCTCATTGGCTGTCTGTCATTATTCATTATGCTGAGCGGTATAGGCCTACCGTTAAAAAACAGTGATAACGGTTTTCACCTACACAAGGTTCACTTTTTGATGAGAGAAGGGTTTTTTTTCCAGGTTTTATTCCAAAAAAGTAATTAAAATAGAAATGGAGATTAATTTCAATTCAGGATTTTATCTCATTTTTAGATTTAATTTCAGTCTTTTCTTCAGAAACACTGAGATGTGGGGGGAAATCGTTGCTTATTGAAAAAAAAATGTGCAGAGAACCGTGATATCAATTTTCATCAAGAAAACTGTGATACACATTTTTTCCAGAACCGCCCAGCCCTAATCCATGTCGACGTCAACTGTTTCCACAAACGTTTGCGCTGACAAAGCAATTATATGCATGTCACAATAACATGTCCGGAGGGCTTCATTCTGTTTCCCTGCTTCAATGGTAACTTATTCCAGAAATGTTTGTTATGGCAATTTTTGCATGCCATAAAATGTACAGACTTCGTTCGTTGGGCTTTTAGGTTTCCATTTTCAATGTCCTTGATTTGTTTGAACAATCACAGCACCGCTCCAGATCTGGTATCATGGACATGCAACCCCCTAAAAAAATAGCTAGTGTGAAAAAGTGATATGCAGGATGGAGATGCTTTATTCTAGGTTGTTTGATGTGCATTTTACTGCACATATTCATATATGAGACTATGACACTTCCTCTCTTTGACACAAAGGAATCACCACTGATGCATAAAAAAATGTGTTAGGACTAGTTAATTAAACATGGTTCAAGGTTCCAGTTTAAGGCATTATTTCATATATTGAACAACAAGAACAAGAGCAACAACAACAACAATAATAATAGGCCTACTAAATAAATGGGTGCAATTATGCTCAATCCAAAATATGTCAACAGTGATTTAGTGTAACTTTAAGCTCAACTTGAAGCCCATTGTTGCCATGCCAGCAATTGATATTTTATATGTTGTGGAAGACTCAAGGAAGTGGACTTCCGCTTTAAATGCACTAAACACACACACACACACAAAACACATACAAACACACACACACACACACATACTGCTGCTGGTGTATTTAATAAAACCTTTTTTAATTATTTATTTTCTTCAAATGCTACTATTACTATGTCAGAACGCTATAAAGGACTTTTAGAAAAAGCACAACAAAATACCTCCTCTTAATGTATGTTCTCTACAAGTCTTCTGTTGTCCAGTCTTGCACTTTAAATGTCTGTATGAGCAATGTCTACGTCCATGTATGAGTACTGTCTATGTCTATACTGTCTATGTCCTTACCTAGATTAGTCTATGTCTGCATGGGAGAGCAAGAAACGCAATTTAAAATTCTTTGTATGACCAGTGCATGTAAAGAAATTGACAATAAACTTGACTTGACTTGACTAAATTATTTCTTAGGGTGTCTTGAGGTGAACCATGAATCATTATGGAATGGAGATATGTTGAAGAGAAAGCAGGCCCCTGATGCAGTCAGTGGCTGCATCCGAAAGTCCCAACTGCCTTATGCAAAAAATAAGAAATCGACTATGTTGTCCATCTAAATACCTTAGTAGGCTTTCAACCAGGAGGTGAACGGTACCTGGATGACTTTCTATGTCATGTTTCTATGTCATATTTGCAGTAGGCCAATGATAGTTACTTCGCTACTGCTTCGCTATCCCAGAAGTCCCCGGAGATCGGCAACTGACAGTCATTGGTCAATAGAGCGACTGATCCAGTTATGTACATGACGGTGCTGTAGTACGTCCAAATTGTGCTTACAATTGGCTGGCTTTCTACATAGCCTTGAAGCTAATGGTCATCGAGTGGTAAGGACTAATAAGGAGGCAGTGCTTACTATAGTAGGCCTTCGGACACAGCCAGTGACCAACTCAGTATGAGTAGACGAGCACACATTTATTGGGACATTTTCAAAAACACCAAATCCTACAATTAATTAATGATATAATAAAAAAACTACAAAGGGATCAGAAAACATCTCAAGCTCAAGTGTTTATTTTCTGCACATGGTAGAGCCACATAATAGTGACATGTGGCTCACACAGAGTCAAGATGAAGGGCCCTCATTACAATTAGATCCCAAAAGCTGTTGGTTTTCTTATCAACCAAATAAGTTAACCAATAAGTTAACGAAATATTCCCTCTCCAACATCCATGTTAGAACTTAATTACTTTATTCATAGGATAAAGTGTTCGCCAACGAATACAACCCACACTCACTTATTCACTCACACACCCTATCACTACTTATACAAACAAATGTACATGCACACATCTCCATATTTACTCATATTCACACACACACACACACACACACACACACACACACACACACACACACACACACACACACACACACGCACGCACGCACGCACACACGCACGCACGCACGCACGCACGCACACACACGCACGCACGCACACCAGTATTCACAGGGAAATCATGTCTTCTTGAGCGCTGGTATCACAGACATCGGTGTCACCAGGACTTTCCGTCTGCTGGGTCTCTTATGGACACTGATCCATCATTCTTTCTTGTCCTTGAAGGGGTCAGACCAAATCTTTACCCCTAGAGGAGACATGCACATTCATTAATCATCTCTCAAATAAGCAAAATAACACTTTCACTGAACATTATGATGACTCTAGATTATGAAGCAATCAATCAATCAATTAATTAATTCATCAGTGAGTGAAGCAAGCAATCAGCCTCAGAGGAAATGCAGCTAGGGTCTCTAAGCTCAATACAGGGAAGAGAATGAAACTAAGACATTTCACAGTTCACAATATATTACCAGTTTTGCTGACCACTAGTAGGCCTATTAGCTGTCTATTGCAGCACTTGACAAGACGAACAGGCTACGTACCAACAGGTTGCACGTCTGCTTGATTGATGCCATGTCGGTTGCTTCTCTGAACTTGTCCTGAAAAAAAAAAAAAAAAAACATCGAGAGAATGGTGAATTACTAGAGTAGTGGCCTGTCATCTTGCCTAAGAGGTCGGTCAATGGCAACTCGGTAGGCTATACGATGCAGGATCAGTTGTTAACATAAAACAAACTGTTAATTCATACTACTCCTGGAGGTCTTAGGTGCAAAGCAATTTTGATAACCTTTCTTTTCTGCTTTTCCGAATAGAGTACAGTAGGCCTATGTGCTGTTTTCAGTTGTTGGTTAGCATGGTAGGCTATGACAACACTAGTCTATATTCGTAAATTGACAGAGTGACTGGCTACTTACGGTATTCATCTGAGTGTGACATAGGGTAGAAAAATATAGGATAGAATGTGGCTGCAATAGCTGTTATGAAGCCTCCGAATATTAGTACTATTTTCTTGTTGCTTGACATGGTCCAGTCAGGTTATGTATTCATCTCCTCTAGGGCACTGTGAGACATGCCGTGCAATTACTTCCGGGCTACGTCTGTGCTTGGGGCATGTTCGGCAATGTGGTTGCATGCAAGGCAAGGACCACCTCATTTTTCTCTGAAAGTTTCGTGAGGGCGAATGTGTAAATTGCATGCCTTGCTGCCCAGTACATTGCTTTTGTTATTCTCCTGTATGGGTGGGATTATGGTTGTCCGCAGCAGGTTTAATCATCACTGCAATCATCCCATGTCCTGTGCTATTTACGAGCGCGCAAAGGGCATGTTCACTAATTTCTCCCAAAACAGCAAAACGCGAACACGAACCGTATGTACTCTTTGTCGCACCGTAGTTGAGCGTGTGAAAAAAACGCGTGACTGTCATACCCGCTGTAAACAAAAGTTTCTCAGCTACAAAGATGCAGCGGAGGCTTACTTTGTATTTAATTTTGCTACTTTATTTTACAGTTTCCGAAAATGTTGCGAGTCCACTTCAGACCTTTGTCATTCCACACAGCCACATGGATGTTGGCTGGGTGTACACAATCGAGGTAATGGCGTATGGTCTTTATATTGATCAATCACTTACCTGTTGCCATTCATGGTTTTCAGATTCTTTGAAGCATCAAACTCTTTTCTGTTTTAGGAGAGCATGCATGCATATGCTGCAAACGTGTATACCACCGTTGTAGAGGAGCTGTCACGAGTCAAGCACCGCAAATTCATTGCTGTTGAACAGGAGTTCTTCCGCATTTGGTGGGACAAAGTGGCCACTGAGCAGCACAAACAGCAAGTATGTAGAGGACAGATTTTGAAACCTCATATATTTTATGTTGACCCATGAAGTCTGCGGGCAGCCTTTGTTATGGTTAGTTAGGAAGTTGGTCTTTGAATCAGAGGAATTCAGGTTTAAATCATACCACAGATGACCTCACCCTGCACCTCTATGTTTAAAGTAGCCTACCCTGGCTGTACCCACTACACAGGGACATAGGCCAACCTATAGCCTAGGCCTAGTAGTTTGTAAGTTGCTTGGGATAAAATCAACTAAGTTTTGGCCTATAATGTAATGTATAAGGTCAAGTGGAATTGTTCCCCTCTTGTCCTCTGCTCTTCATTTAAAATCGTCTGGTTGGTTTTGCAATAATAATAATAATAATAATAATAATAATAATAATAATAATAATAATAATGCATTTTATTTAGATGTACCTTTCAAAACACTAAAGGACACTATAGGCCTGCAAAGATGAGCAGAAGTGCAAACATTTAAAACTGTAACCCTTCTGCTAAGCCCTTGGTTAATAAGTTCCCAGGTAAATTCAGCGTTCTTTGTTGTGTTCTTCAGGTACGACAGCTCTTAGATGAAGGCCGCCTGGAGTTCATCATAGGAGGTCAGGTGATGCATGACGAGGCTGTCACAGATCTCGATGACGCAATCCTGCAGCTGACAGGTAAAGGCTGTTGTTAAACGTTATGGTAGTCTTTCATTCTTATTCATTCATTTCATTCTCATTCTCACCATCAGTGGGCTTATAATACAATGCAGTAGAATAGAATATAATAGAATAGAATAAACTTCATTGCCAGCACACATTTTGTTTTAATTATTTCACACAACTGTGGCTGCGGTTGTACCACTTGACTAAAAAAACTTCAATGACCCATACATCAGACTTGTATTCACCTGGTGTGTATATTTTCTTGCCACCTTCAGAGGGGCACGGCTTCCTGTATGAGACGTTTGGAGTGCGGCCTCGCTTCTCCTGGCATGTGGACCCTTTTGGAGCCTCCGCCACCACACCTGTCCTCTTCGCCCTTGCAGGATTCCACGCCCATCTCATATCGCGCATCGACTACGACCTCAAGAACGACATGCAGAACAACAAGGTAATGTTTCCCACTAGGAAGTGGAGTTACTTAAATAAGTAAATAAATACATTAATTAAATACATGAAATGTACTGGATGTTGTACTGGATCTTCAAAATGTGGCTGTCTTGACAATAGATGCTACTATACCTGTGATAGGTACAGTATATTTCATGGTTTTTCGTTTGTTTGTTTTTGTGTTTGTTTGTTTATTTCTTTACAGAGGTTGCAGTTTGTGTGGAGAGGCTCCCCCTCTTTGGTTGAAAAGCAGGAGATCTTCACCCACACCATGGACCAGTTTAGCTACTGCACACCATCCCAACTGCCTTTCTCCAACATGTAATAGCAGTTAGAAATACATTAGATACATACCTGTAAACACTTTCTTTACACCTGGACCCCGTTTCTTGACAGCATCGTTGCTAACCAGTTAGCAACTTACAAGGTTTCCAACCAAGTAAGTTGCTAGCTTAGTTAGCAACGTTGTTGTCGAGAAACACAACCCTGTATAGCACCGTATATATTTTTTTATCCCTTTACATACACGACATGTGGATAAAAAGAAAAATGCCATGGTGACAGATGTATTCAAGAAATCTCCACTTAAAAATATCAATTTGAAGGAACTAAAACTTGTGTATATCTGGAACAATGTCTTAGTTATTACAAGCTATGCAACAACCAAGTTATTACACAGACTTCCAAAATATTTTTCACATATCGGGCACCTCAACTTTGTTTTGTTTTAGCAATTGCGCCAGTGACTGTATCCAACACCTTGTACCTAAGTCTCTTTGGATAGGAAGCAGACTTGTACGAAATTCCGAATTGAAATTCACAGTAATGAATCGAAATTCAAAGTAGTGCCATAATATGAACACTAGGTGGTGGTGTTCTATGTACTCTCAATGGGTGCTGTAGGTTAAATTCAAAGAAATTCAAGGTAATGATAAAATGGGAACACTAGATGGTGCTGTATATTTATCAGGATGTGTCTATTCCCGTCACCTGTTGGGCTGCTTCCACCATCACCTAGTGTTCGTATTATGGCATTACTTTGAATTTCAATTCAGAATTTCATACAAGCCTGATGGGAAGTGTCAGATAAGTGTAATGTAAACATTTTGACTGCTACTATTGATTATGTTTACCAGTCTGTTCCATGTCTGTCAACATAGGGAGGGGAATATTCTTGGTCTGAAACTCACAGTTGATGTCTCCACAGTTCAGGGTTTTACTGGAACGGTGTGGCCCTGTTCCCCGACCCCCCTAAAGATGGCATCTACCCCAACATGAGCCTCCCCGTCTCGGACAGCACCCTGGAACCGTATGCCCAAACCATGGTGGACAACATCAAGCAGAGAGCCCAGTGGTTTCGCACCAACCATGTGCTCTGGCCTTGGGTCTGTTTTATACTTCTTCTTCTTCTTTTTTTTTTTTTTAACTTTTCTTTCCTTTTAGGTCTTTATTCAGACAGGACAGTTTGAGAGCGTGACAATAAATGAATGGGAAAGAGAGCTGCTTGAGTCAGACAGCACCTTGGAACCGTACGCCCTCAGACTATGGCGTACAACCTCAGGCAGACCCCCCAGTGGTTTTGCACCAACCATGTGCTCTGGCCTGGGGTCTGTTTTACACTTGTTTTTAACTTTTTTTAAAAAAAGTTTTTAAGCCTTTATTTAGACACGACAGTTTGAGACCGTGACCGGAAATGAATGCCTTAGCCCAGGGGTTCCCCACGTTTTCCAAGTTGGGGCCTACTTAACATTTTCACAAATGTTCGGGGCCCTTGTCTGACCCAATAAACAATAAAATGCAAATAAATCAACAGCAACACACACAAAAATATGATTCTTGATTTTTAGAAAGTGATTTCAAGGCCCACTTGGAATACCTTCAGGGCCCACCAGTGGGCCCCGGCCCACAGTTTGAGAATCAGTACCTTAGCCGCTTCAGGCAGACAGCACCCTGGAACCGTACGTCTAGAACAGGGGTGGGGAACCTTTTTAATTCGAGGGGCCACTTCAGATCCCTCCTAGGGCCGTCAAAGACCTCCGAGGGCTGCACTATGAACATAAACCAGAATTTCCCCCTGCACTTTAGGCCCATATTGAAGGCAGCCAGCTTTAAAACAGACCCCACCTTCTCTAGGTCCCCTGAATATAACTTAATTGTATTGCAAATGTAATTTCTAAGATTCCTTTACAAAATATGTCATATTTCATGTGAAGCTGCATAACATTAAAATTACATTGGGGGGCGGATAAAACGGCTTCAAGGGCCACAAACGGTCCTCAAGACATAGGTTCCCCACCCCTGGTCTAAACCATGGTGTACAATGGGGTGGGCAATTATTTTGGCCCGAGGGCCGCATAGGGTTTAGAATACTGATCGAAGGGCCGGATGCCACAGACAATTTGCCCATGTCAATAATAAAACAGTGTACGCTGATGTAAGTTGGCAACAATAATTTTCCTGCACATTGTGTTTAAATGTATTTAGATGAAGCCTATGTCTTTGGTGAATCTTAAATTCGTAAGACTTTTGTTTTAAGCGTAGCATTGTAAGAATGTTGAGTAAACGTTTGAATTTGGATTTAAAAATGTTGTCTTTCTGGTAAAGGCTCTGGGGGCCACATGAAATGGCTCAGGGGGCCGCATGTGGCCCCCAGGCCTGAGTTTGCCCACATCTGGCTGTACAACATCAGGGAGAGGGGCCTCTGCTCTGCACCATTTGCCAGAGGAGTATAAAGTAGAAGTAGTAGTACTCTGACAGTGTGTCTATCTCATTCAGCACAGTGGACTAACAGGTGTATGGAGGACTATGGAAGATCATGTACTAGTATTGGAATTACATCAGTAAAAGACACCTCTGATGATAAGTTGGCATCTGCACCACCTGCTCATGTGTCTACATGCAGCATTTGCTGTAATGCAGTAGGCATATTAAAATAGGAGTCTTTCTATTGACCCTTGTATTGTTTCATAATTTAAGTGCACAATGAAAACCCAGTTGTTGCCCACTGATTTCATATTTTCCTTGTGAGCCCTAGTGCAATAGGTGTAATTTGAAAGTAGTCGCATACTATCTGATTTGTCAACATGACATACTACTGAACTGAGCTGTAATGTACAATACTAATGTGTGTAAGGTCTTTCTGTATGTTTTGTATTTGTGTATTTATGTAAGCTGACAGACACCTCCACCTTTCAGTACTCTACTCTGCTCTACTCCTTCTTCCAGGGCTGTGATAAGCAGTTCTACAATGCGTCCGTGCAGTTCTCCAACATGGACGTGTTGATGGACTACATCAACAAGCACAGTGAGACGTTTGGCGTGACGGTGCAGTACGCTACGCTAGGAGAATACTTCCAGGCCGTCCATAACTCCAACCTCACCTGGGACGTACGAGGGAGTGAGGATTTCCTGTCATACTCAACTGGTTAGTGGGATTTGATATTGTATTTCAGTGACTGGCAAAATGGATTCATTAGTTACAGTTCAGTGTCACATATTACAAATTACTTAATTTTGCTGGTCCAATGAACTGGACTGGTAAAACAAGGTCATTTGGAATATGTGGCACTAGATTGTAACCAATGATACAGTAAGTATGATGATAAAGTCAGTCTATTTGATGACTATAACTAAGTCTTTCAGTTTTTAAAGTGCTTTTCTAAAATTTGCCTTCTAGAACCCTTCCAGGCATGGACCGGGTTCTACGCCTCCAGGAACGTTCTGAAGGGTGTTGCTAGGAAGGCCAGCTCCCAGCTCCATGCTGCAGAGAGCCTCTTTGCCCGCTACCACATCGCCTACCCTGAAGGACCCGTGGCAACAGACTGGGCCTTGGAGAAGCTGAGGGCCCTCAGATGGGCTGTCTCGGAGGTGCCTGATTTTAGTTTTAAAATAAGCACGTTTTTCCCCTTCCAATAGTGTGTGACAATGTCACGTGAAAATGACTTAATCTGTGGGTACCAGCTACCAGTTGCTACAAGAGTACAGTTAGCCCTCTCAACCTCTTAGAAACTTGTGAAGATTCTTTTTTTAAATGGAAATTTCTCATAACTTATATTAATAATTTAAACTTTAAATAATATAATAATTTAACTTTTTTACTTAAAAGCTTTACTGTAGTCTGACTGCCCTATGCCTTCCTTACTGTGTATTTCTCCACACATTTGCCATTTGGTTTTGTCCTCCAGACATGGGTTTCTCGTTTGAAACTGCTGTCACTCAAAAAATGTGCTCACGTGGTTGTCTGCTTGGCATCTTACCCCTCCCCTCCTCACAGCGTGAATGTTTGTAAACAGGAAACCTATGTATTGCAACAAGTATCTTTGAATGAAAGTGTCTTCTAATAGATTTTTCCCCCCCATCACTTCCATCAGGTTCAACACCATGATGGCATCACAGGGACGGAGTCGCCCAAAGTGGCCGACATGTACATGGACCACCTCACACAGGGCATGATGGGAGTAGAGGAGCTGATGGCAGCCATTTTCCTCTTACCCTCGTATCTTGACGCTTCACAGAAAACGCACAACCCTCGATCAGGTAGCAATGATGGTCCTTCACCAAAATGTTGTCCCTTTTTTTGTTCAAATAATTATATACAGAGTCGGACACAATGCAAGAAGTCTATGAGGCTCCTTGTTAATCCAGGTCATCTTAGTTAATAGTTACGTAAGTTGTAGGCCATCGGAATTCTCTTTTGGTAGCTCAAAAGACATCTCATACACTCCTCTGGTAGACATCTTTGCTTCTAATTCTGATGTAGGAATGCAAAAGTCCAGTTGCCACAGTTTACGATTTACAACTTACAACTCTTACAACTCTTTTGACCAAAATTCAATGCAGCTAAATGGCAGTATAAAGTAGTGGTGTCCGATGTATATGTGAGAATATATTTTTATGCAATATGTCATCATGTAATTAAGATTATTATGTGTATTATGCTTTTGCATTTGGAGGCGTGTGAACGATTTTCACTTGTTTACTGTCTTTAAAAAAAAAAAAAAAGATTTGTCGGAAGATCTTCAGCAGCACATCCTAGTCTACAACCCTCTGGCCTGGAACATCACCACATACATCAACCTGACCGTAGCGTTTCCCATGGCTCAGGTGTATGATGACTACGGGAAGGCTGTGCCAGCACAGGTAGGCTACTCACCTGGGGCCTATACTACAAAGCTGGTTCAGGAGTAAACCAGGTTAAGTTAAGAGGTAAATCATCAAATAGAAGAGCCTGGAGTCCCCGTTTTCTTAAGAACACACGGGACTCCAGGCTCTTCTATTACATTACGTAACATTACATTGCATTTGGCAGACGCTTTATAACCAAAGCGACTTTCAAAAGAGGACATATTCAAGCCAACATCACAAGCAAATACAAAGTGCACAGGAGATATACAGAACAACAAGTGCAGTTGCAGAGGGGTTAGTTTTTTTTTTTTTTTTAATTAAAGAGTATTAGGTGATTTACCTCTTAACTTAACCTGGTTTACTCCTGAACCAGCTTTGTGGTATAGGCCTCTGAGCCAAACTCACCTAAACAATCCTGCATAACATGTTTTTTGGTAATATACATTCTCTCTTTCTCTCTCTCTCTCTCTCTCTCTCTCTCTCTCTCTCTCTCTCTCTCTCTCTCTCTCTCTCTCTCTCTCTCTCTCTTTCTATTTCAAATCTGGCATTGCTATTCGGTGGCATATGCTGTATGGCTGATTTATCAAAACGATTGTTCAACTAGTTGGCTTCCTTTTGCTTTATAATAAACAGTAAATCTGTATTGTGAAAAAACTCAATTAAGTTAGAATATAATCGGATGATGCTTAAGCTAATCATGCACTGAAGAAATAAGAAGTTCGCCTGCTTGCTCTTGACATGGCGTCTTTGAACAGTTGAACAAAGGACACTTTTGAACACTTCCGTTCTAGTGGGTGCACAAGATGCAACCAATGTTTTAAAATAGTAAGTTAATATCCCACACACTGTCCATTACAGTTGCAATTTTATTGCTCACAACTTTTTGGTCGTTCAGATCTTCTTCAGGTGAGATTCGTAACAAAACAGATGTATAATGTGAATTATCTGGCGAGTGTGGTTTTGTCTGTTTTTGTGAACACTAATCACCAGGGATGGACAAGTAATCTGGCATACAGGGCATGTTCCCGGTGGGCAGACAGTCCTCAAAGGCTGATGCTTTTTTACCTCCGCCAAGGAGGTAATGTTTTTGGTTGCGTTGGTTTGTCTGTCTGTCTGTTTGTTTGTCAGCAACATAACTCAAAAACTAATCAACAGATTTGGACGAAACTTTGTGGGTTTGTTGATAATGACCCAAGGAACAAGTGATTACATTTTGGTGGTGATCCGGAACACGAACCGGAACCATGACTTTTTAAAAGATTCTGTCAGCAGGATAACTAAAAAAAGAATCAACTGATTTGGACGAAACTTTGTGGAGTTGTTAGTAATGACCCAAAGAACAAGTGATTAAATTCTGGTGGTGATCCGGATCACGAACCAGAACCAGGACTTTTCAAAAGATTCTTCACCATCTAGACACCCCCTTGTGACCAGAAATTGAATTGCGGGGACTTCACAAAAACAAATCAGAAAGACTTAGGGTGTAACATAGTCAAATGTATCAAGCAGCTTCCTTGGCGGAGGTCTGCGCTCTCTGAGTGCTTCTAGTTGCTGTTGTTTTCACCTTGGAGACAACTTACAGTTTAGAGGGGGCAGCCAATTGCTGAATCTTTAGAATATACAGTGGACTTATCCCATGCCCATCTTAATTTTAGTACAGTGGGGGGTTCTGCATGAGGGGCTGGTCTATGCCACAAATGCATGGGACGCTTTTGGATGCCAGTCCAGTCGGGCTTAATCACACATGTGTACGTATCAATCCTGAGATTCAACTAAGGGCTGGTTCTACCTCGGAGTGTGACCTGTTCATTGCTATTAGGTGGCATATACTGTGTGGCTGCTATATCAAAACGATTGTTCAACTAGTTGGCATCCATTTGCTTTATAATCTGTATTGTGAAAAAAAAACCCTCAATCAATTTACATAATAATTGGATGGTGTGTAATCTAATCATGCACGGAAATGGCTTGGGGTGAAATGTGCCTGCTTGCTCTTGACATGATGTAAAACATACATAATGTGAATTAGCTGGTGAGTGTGGTTTTGTCTATTTTAGTTTAAACTACTCACACATGTGTACGCATCAATGTATCCTCAGATTCAACTAAGGGCCGGTTCTACCTCGGAGTATGACCTGTTCATCCTGGCGGAGCTGGGCGGCCTTCAGTTCCGGAAATATCTAGTCAAGTTCTCCTCCTCATGTACCGCCGGCTCCACGGCCTGTGGCATGACCTACGCCGCGAGAACGGTTAAATTTGGCAGACGGAGCATCAAACAGTGGAGAAGGCCGGGCAGGAAACTCCTACCTGTCCTTAGCGATTGCTACAAGCTGCTGTTTGACCAGGAGACCAACCTGTTACACAGCATCACTGACAGGTAGGGATGGACTATGTCAGAACGCTACAAAGGACTTTTAGAAACAGCACAACAAAATACCTAAAAGTCTTCTGTTCAGTCTTGCACTTTAAATGTCTGTATGAGCACTGTCTATGTCCATACTGTCTTATGTCCATGTATGAGTACTGTCTATGTCTACACTGTCTATGTCCTTACCTAGATTAGTCTATTTCTGCATGGGAAAGCAAGAAACGCAATTTCAAATTATTTGTATGACCAGTGCATGTAACTTGTAACTTGGACCATATCTTACTGTAAGCTGTGTCTTGGGCAGTGGAGATTTGTATCTTACATACTGAGCTCAAAGGTGATCCGTGATATAACATGACATGACATGAAATATTTCAGATCTACTGAAATCATTCCATATCAGTGGTTCTCAACCTTTTTTTTAGATGAGGCACCCTTTCAATCCCTGAAATATTTCAAGGCACCCCAAACCAACAAGCCGTAACATGGCATCGCATCCGATAACACACAATCTTAGAAAAGTAACACATTTTGAGACGTCACACACCCTTCGTTCAAAGTTGCAGCTTAGTGGGCCAACCTAAATGTATTTTATTGTGCGTGAATGGCAGATGAAAGATTCCACTGACTAAGCATTTATTTATTAACATAGACAAATATGTATGATATTACATAATGTATTTATCAGCCATTTTTCCGCGGCGGCCCTGAGGGGGACCTGCGGCACCCTGGTTGAGAAACACTGTTCTAAATTATATTTTCAAGGAGTTTGCTCAGTGATGTATGCAGTCAAAGAAAGGAGGCATGTTTTTCCAATTATGCTGAGAAATTCGCTGCGAAATGTATCCCACTTCATTGTCATTCCATACCTGTGATGCATCCATTAGGCATGGCCTGAGGAAAGTGATGCTGAGCCAGGACTTCAGGGAGTACGTGTCCAATGGCGACGTGGATAAGGGCCCCGTCTCCGACAACTACATCTTCAGCACTAACGCCTCTGCCACGCCCGCCTACCAGGCCGTCGCCATGGAGATCGTGCCCGGCAAGATGCTCTCAGAGATCCGCCAGTACTTCTATAGGTGGGTGGAGCTTGTAGATACTGAGCATGTTGAACCAGAGACATTGGAAAAGACGAAGCCAAGCCAATTGGAGATTGGAGCCAATTTTTGGTCCCCAAGGGGACATTCCTTCCTGCACTTTATCCCATTTGGACTAGTGAATCACATTGAAGTACACACACTAGTCCGTAGCAGTGGGCTGCCTGCTGAGCGGCGCCCGGGTAGCAGTGTAGGGGTTAGGTGCCTTGCAAAAGGGCACTTCAGTCGAGGTCCGGTCAGGCATTGAACCGGGAACCCTTGGGTTGCCAACCCAGTGCTCTAACCACTGAGCCACGATTGCCCCGTCGGAACACAGATCAAGCCCATACTTTTTCGGGATCCTTGTGACGTCAGGTGAACATCTCTTCTCTTTAGGAGACCTTTGGTTAGGAGACTTTAGGTTGAGAATAAATGGAGTTCCCTTAGTGCCGTAGATGGTGGTAGTGCACATCTTATGCAAGCTGCCACCAAACGCAGCAGAAAAAGAAGTAGTAGGGGACAGGGGTGGGTGCATTCCATTATGCAGACTTCCGTCTTCCACTTGTGCTTGTGGCGCCGCTGTCAGCCTAGCCACAGCAATTTTTGGGGGACTGTCTTTCATTCACCATCTTGATTGCAACTGAGGAAATGGCAATAGAATCGTCGTGCTTTTGCAAGATATTGAATGAATTTTTTGTCGTCTGTGACGTCATCACGAGGTCACAAGCAGGCAAGTGAGCAAGGGAAGACGGAAGTCGGCGTATTGGAATCCACCCGGTGTGTTGTGTACCCTGTTTCTCTTTAATGAATGTGTTGCAAACGTTTCATATATAGGTCTGGGACGATTAATCGACTAATCGTGACTAATCGACTATAAAAATTAGTCGACAAGAATTTTCATAGTCGACTAATCGTTTCATTTAATTCAATGTTTTTTTTACTTGCTATACTAATGCTTTATTACTTTATTGAAACCTAAAATTGCCCAGCACGTATGAATTGGACGTTGTATCTCAGAGTAAATAAGCTACTATCATGGTTTAAAGCTCATTGTGAGCTCAGGGACCGAATTTTAACGGTTTCTTTCTTTTTTTTCCCAATTTCCTTGAAGATTAAAGTGCTAGAGTACTTGAAAATTAATCGTTTGACTAATGGACTATTCGAAAAAAAATAGTTGATAGATTAATCGGCAGAAAAATAATCGTTTAGGACAGCCCTAGTTTCATACGTCTTGAACACAGCCCTTGTCACCTCGACATGATTGGTTCTTATTGACAAAGCAGGCCCCGTGTTCAACCAATGCACCGCACTGCAAACGTTTTGGGAACTAAATGGGAACTAAACGGTTTTGGGGCAGCTGTGGCCTAGCCTGGTCCTGACCATCCCATAATATTACCATTTCACTTCGTATTCATGGTCTGGAGGTTGTTTGATCTGACACGATTGCAGGAAGCGGGGAGGGAATTTTCGGAAAAATCAGGATAAGTTGTTGAACAAACATGCCTGAAGTCTAAATTTGGCGATGTAGGACCGTTTAACAGACATGTCTGACAGAACATCCTACCGTAGGATAAAATTACAATGTAGGACCGCTTGTCAGAACACCAGCCAAATCCTACCGCTCAACATCGCTCTACAGGAAACTGTAACCAGACGTAGTGTGGAGCCATTCTTGGCGGAAGTACGTAGGATGGTGCGCGAGGCTAGCTGTGGCCTGCCTTATGGTTAGGGAGCTGATCTTGGGACGTAAACTGTTCAATCAAGTGTAACTCACTTATTAACTATGTTGTAGCCATTCCAACCATCTCATCATGTGTTTTCCCCTGTCACAGGAATGAAAAGGATGAGAACTACACCTACTCCGTCGTCACCAGAGTTCCCTCAGGAGGCCTAAGGGACAAGCGGCTCTGTTACAGGCTGGAGCAATCCTACTCACTAGGCCCCCTAGTGGTCAACCGAGAGGCCGTCCTGATGACCAGGACCAGCCTGAGGAACAACAAGACCATCTTCACCGACAACAACGGCTATCAGATGATGAGGAGGCCATACAAGACCTACGCCAACAACTCTATTGCCAGGGTGAGGAAGTGAAGAAATGAGAAACTTCACTATAAAAATAAGGGTTGAAAATTGGTATCATTGGGATTAAAACCCAGTGTGACAATGAAAGACTCCCTCAAATCACATAATGAACATCTTTTCATCACCTTTTTTGGTAACACTTTAATGGTTCACTACTACAGTGGATCTACCACCTTAAGTACAGTGTAATAACCAGTGTAACAATATCTAATACAGTACCATGCAGTACCAGTGTAATACCATTTACCAACCCTAACCCTAACCCTAGATGTAAGTACAAAATTGGTACATGGCATTACGCTGGTATTACATGTTATCAAATATTGCTACACTGGTTATTACACTGTACCTAATGTGGTAGATCCACAGCAATACTGAACCATTAAAATAAAGTTTAACCCCTTTTTTATCACCTTCATGAGTGAGACATAGGTCAGACGACAATGACTTTAGTGTCACTCTAATGCAACCCACAGGCTCTGAATAACAGTAATGTTTAATGTAAATCATATTTCAATAACAATAATATGATTTAATACCAATAATATTCATGACCAGGGCTCTAAATCAACACCAGCAAACCGGCCAAATGCTGGTGAAATTTTTAGGAGTTTTTACTAGCCACTCTGACCCATCCTCCTGCTACTTGACTTAACAGCTGCTTTTGACACAGTCTGCCACACGTCCTACTCACAAGGCTGGAAACCCTATTGGGCATCACTGGTACTGCACTCTCATGGTTCAGGTCCTATCTAACTGGAAGAGAGCAGTTTGTTTCTATTGGTGATTTCCGGTCTCCAAATTCACTCCTCACACATGGTGTTCCACAAGGTTCAGTTTTAGGCCCCCTTCTCTTCGTCATTTATATTCTTCCCCTTAGTAACATTCTCCGAAAACATGGCCTAAATTTTCACTGTTATGCAGATGACACCCAAATCTACATACACACTAAACCCTCCCATCCACCCCCCCTCTCTAACTTAACAACCTGCCTCAATGAAATTAGTAATTGGATGACCCAAAACTTTCTTAACTTAATCAAAACAAAACCGAAGCCATCATCATCACCACCCCATCATTACTTAAAAAGATAAACCATTCTCAGTTCTCTATCCCTGACTATTTTACCTCCACTCTGAAGTAAAAAATCTGGGCGTTATCATCGACTCCTGTCTCTCCTTTGAGTCCCATATTAAACACCTCACCAAAACTGCGTTTTTCCACCTTAAAACCATCTCCAGACTCCCTTCTCTTACCCCTACCTCTGCTGAGACCCTCATTCACGCTTTCGTAACCTCCAGATTAGATTATTGCAATGCCCTACTCACTGCTCTTCCTACTAAATTGATTAACCGTCTACAATACATTCAAAACTCAGCAGCTAGATTACTTACACACACCAGACCCTGGCATCACATTACCCCTATCCTCTATCAATTACACTGGCTTCCTATCCATTCACGTATCCATTTCAAAATTCTCCTCCTCGTATACAAGGCCCAGCACAACCTTGCACCCTCCTACATCACCCCATACGTCTCCTCACCCCATACAATCCCACCCGCACACTACGCTCCACTGACTCACTCCTCATTACAGTTCCCTCCACACACCTGCGCACCATGGGCGACAGGGCATTCAGTGTTGTTGGCCCCAAGCTTTGGAATTCACTCCCACTGTGACTTCGTCAGTGTTCTACACTGTCTACTTTTAAATCTAAGATGAAGACACACCTCTTCACTTCTGCTTTTCAATCACACTGACAGGCACTTCCACTTTACATTAATTTATTAGTTTTTTTCTCATTTTATTTTATTTTCAAATGCATTCTACTTCTTTTTCTTATTTTAAAACATTTATTTTTTATTTTTTTTATTTCTATTTTATTTTGCATTTTAATTATTCTACTATTGTTCATTCACTGAAGCTTTGTTATACTTTCTCTACTGTTATCTATTTGTTTTGATTGTTAAGTATCCTTGGGTATCTTGAAAGGCGCTCAAAATAAAATGTATTATTATTATTATTATTATTATTATTATTATTAGTGAGTGTGTTTGGCTAGCAAAATGAACATCTTCCAGGCATTTTGGCTGGTGGTGAAAAAAGTGAATGAACTGTTCGTGACTTGTGTTATACGTTTGGTGCTTCCAGAATTACTATCCAATGGTGCGAGCGGCCTACATTGAGGATGCCCACAGCAGACTGGTGGTCTTGGGGGAGCGGGCACACGGGGTCTCCAGTCAAAACGATGGACAACTAGAGGTTACACACACACACACACACACACACACACACACACACACACACACACACACACACACACACACACACACACACACACACACACACACACACACAGAGACACACACACACACACACACACACACAGAGACACACACACACACACACACATACTCTCTCTCTCTCTCTCTCTCTCTCTCTCTCTCTCTCTCTGTCCTCTTACACACATGCACACTTACTATAAATGTTTCATTCACAATACATGAAGTCAAAACAAATAAGCACGACATCCATCACACATACACACAAACACATTTTGTTTTAGGCACATACAGACAGGGAAATGCAGCCAATACATACTGATGACGCTATCAACATAGCACTGGTATGTTCAGCTGGAGAACACTGCAGCGTAGTCTTTTATCATCCTTGTTTAGTGTGACTCTGAAGAACACATTGTAACACTGAAGCGGTAGTCACTGGTTGCAGTAAAAAGATAAAAGACTGAGCTCCATTGTGCTTCGGATCAGCTCTTTCCTTCATAGAAGTTCTGTCCAATTGCAACACATCTTTCAGCTGGATGACGCACAGCATCCTCATTTAACCCATTTTAGCCTAAGCCCTTTTTGGGAAAAGGTGCCCTCTCCCTATTAAAACATATATGTCTCAGCCTCCGAAGCACATAAAAACATGGAATAAGTTGCATTTTAAAGCTAGAACTTTCCTTGTGTGTTAATTCAGCTCTAACATACCCACATTTTCTAATAAAAACAGTTTCAATCTCAAGAACTTGAATGCAGCGTACCTGTCGCTCCAGGACACAATGGGTCAAATGATGCCATCATATCTGTGTCTTTCAGGTGATGCTGCACAGGCGTCTGTGGAATAACCAGAAGTGGACTCTGGCGTACAACCTGACCCTCAACGACACGTCTGTGGTGCGCCCGGTGCTGTGGATGATGTTGGGCTCCACAGGCGCAATGACGCCGTTCTACCACAGGGAGGCACTAGAGTTGCAACATCGGCCCGTAGTCATGGCAATAGACAGACCACGTAAGCAGCTCAGCAACACATGACTGTAATGTGTCTGTTTGTTTCTCTTTCCATCCCCGTTTTTTTTCCCCCCTCGGACTTTCACTTTAACTTCACTCTCTGACTTGTATAGACACGTTTTCTTTTTTTGTCTTTCTCTACCTCTCTCTGCCTCTTGTTTTATAATGTATGAATAACTATGAATCTGGATAGCATGTAGTACGTACATGTAGTTTTATATTCTTTGTTGATTTTTGTCAGTAATATTGTAATCTTGGCTCACCAGTATTCTGGCAACCTGAAAAAAAAATAAGTTGCAAAAAACATACACATCTGTATGCTTCTGATTGAAGCCACAATCGTTCAGACGGACCACCCATTCCTTCACTCACTTCCTTCCCCTGCCCCATTGAGACAGGGGAATTCTCAACATTGATTGTTCCCTTGTCTTGTTAGAATTTGACATGTTCTACATGGTGTGTTTGGCCAGACTACATGAGAAGCTAAACTTTGTGCAGTGTCACATTTAGTGCGGACGGGGCCAGCCAGGCTAGAGGAGACCTCACCTGATGTCACCTGTGCTCTGTGTGAAATCATCATCTTTATTTCAGCCGATCATAAGACTAGTAGATGATGAACAACAGTTACTTACATGGAAGTGGCATTCCAGTTTGCCATTATTCAGTTGAAACAAGATCCAGAATATTCTGTTTACATGTCGGGAAGAGCGTTGCTATACCAGAATATTTCCGGATCACAACCACATTCATACTAAAATTAGTTACATTACACATACGTACAAAAGCAAAATACTGCCAATACTCCGTTTAAAACCGGACTCTTCCCTGCCTCTCAATGCGCCACTCACTGAAATCACCTGAAGTTACCTGAAGTCACCCAGTGCCATCTTGTTTCCAGAGCGGCCGTGGAATCGCTGGGAGCCGTCGGCTGGTCCGATGGTGCCACCCGTGGTGCTTCCCCCAAACCTCCACCTGCAGACCCTCAGTATCCCTGGCTGGGCATACAGCCCAAACCACACACACAACCTACACCACCAGGAGCACGGTAAGTGCTAGATTCAACTAGCTCGGAGTCTAAAAAGATATAATTTTTAAAAAGTATATACTGTACGTATATTAATACAGTATGTATATTTATAATGTAATATATAAGTCGAATTTTAATAGAAGAATATTTTCCAACCACACACACAATTTACGCCACCTGGAGCATGGTAAGATTCAACTAGCCTGGCGATGCCATCCTACGTACTTTCACCCAAAGATTTTGGCTCTGTGCGTGTTGTCTGGCCCAACCCTCCTAACTCGGTTTGCTCACGGTTCTGCCAATCAGCAAACAGTTGAGAGTGGTTATGCAGAACCCACCCGTGGAGTCTGTTACGATGCAGCGTTGCCAAAGCATACAAATGACAAGACAAAAGTATGAAATGTTAGCTTAACCAATCAGTAACAATCATGCACTATTTGAATTTCAATTTGAATTTCGGAACTCCACTTAATTTAACTTTCAGAGTTAGGTCAGACCATCTCCCACCCTCCATGGAGACGGATTACTCTTAGCCTGGGCGAAAGCCGACTCAGTCACACAGTCTGGAAAAAGCTCTTGGAGTCTAAAATGATTTTTAAAAAATGTAAATGTATACTGTACATATACTAATACAGTATGTATATTTTCTAATGTCATTTATAAGTCATATTTTTAATAGTGGAATATTATCCAACCACATATTCAACCCACACCACCAGGAGCATGGTATGTGCTAGATTCAGCTGCCTTGGAGTCTAAAAAGATACGACTTAAGACAAGACTTTTAATGTGATTTATTAGTTGTATTTTTAATAGTAGAATATTTTCCAACCACACATTCAACCTACACCACCAGGAGCACTGTACATATACTAGATCATATATACTAGTTCTTAACCTTTTTTTTTAACGCACCCCCTTACCTGTGCCCAAGACAAGCCGTGCATCCCCAACATAAACTTCCACATGCGTATATGTACTAAAAAAATTATTTAAGTGATTAATTACAATGATTCTTGGAATAGACATTAATCAATACCTTAATGACTTAAAATGGGGACGAAAACATCTTTTAATTTGGTCTTAATTTGACCTAATGACAATGTTTGCAAGCGCAATTTTGGTCACAACCTCAACACAGACAAAATTCTGTGCACCCCCTGAAATCTCTGGCGCACCCCCAGGGGGTGCCCGCACCCCAGGTTAAGAACCACTGTACTAGATCAGTGGTTCTCAACCTTTTTTTAGGCGAGGCACCCTTTCAGTTCATGACAAATTTCAAGGCACCCCAAATCAACAAGCCGTAACATAGCATCGCATCCGATACCACACAAGCTTAGAAAAGTAACACATTTGGAGACGTCACACAACCTACGTTCGAAGTTGCAGCTGACTGGGGCGACCTATATTTACTTTATTGTGCATAAATGGCAGATGAAAGATTCCACTGACTGGCATTAAATTATCAATCTAGATGAATATGTATTATATTACATTAATTTATTTATCAGCAACGATTTCGCGGTACCCCTGAGGGGGGTTCGCGGCACCCCAGGGTGCCCCGGCACCCCTGTTGAGAAACACTGTACTAGATGATCATGCTGAGACCACAGTGAGTACAGTGGTGCTCTATGTGTTTCTGCATGTGTGCAGCGGAAGAGAAGACTGCTCCCGATTACAGCCGGATGTTACTGCGGATCACACACCTGTATGAAACCAACGAGCACCCAGAACTCTCCAAACCTACCACCATAAACCTCAAGGTGTGTGTGTGTGTGTGTGTGTGTGTGTGTGTGTGTGTGTGTGTGTGTGTGTGTGTGTGTGTGTGTGTGTGTGTGTGTGTGTGTGTGTGTGTGTGTGTGTGTGTGTGTGTGTGTGTGTGTGTGTGTGTGTGTGTGTGTGTGTGTGTGTGTGTGTTTGCTTTTCCCCAGACACCAAATTTTGGAGTTGTGATAACAGATTTAGATTTAAACTTTCTTGTTTGCACTAGTGTTTATTTTTTCTATTCTATAAGTTTGTAAGTCGACCTCATATGCACTGACGACTGTTATTGTGTGCATGTGTAGACGTGAGAAAATACAGGAAGGGTAATCCTCCCTGTCTCTGGTGCTGTTCTTAGTGCACATGTGTACTGTTAAAACAAATGGCAGTCTATTCTATTCTTCTCTGTTTGCTAACTGTTTTTATGAGTGTTCTATGATTGTCAGACGTCACTGTTCTGTTCTGTTCTGTTCTGTTCTGTTCTGTTCTGTTCTATTCTATTCCAAACAGGAAGTGTTGCAGGGCATTGGTGAGGTGAAGGAAGTAATGGAGCGCTCTCTCACGGGAACCTGGGATATCTCAGACCTCCAGAGGTGGAAGTGGGAGACTTCTGGCAAAACAGACGAGGATGGTAGGTTTAGACTGACAACGGGTGTTTTTTCCTATTTAATGAAAACCAAGATTTCTTTTGCACAGTCCGGTATCTTTGAAGATGATGCCGCTGTGTCACCGGAACTCAACGCCTGAGGAATAACTGGTTGTGATAGCAATGCAGAAGCAATACTTCTCTACAGTCACAATTTCCATTGCGTTGAATTTAACCCATTTTAGTCCGATGGTGCGTATACTGTACTGTACGTACGTTGTTTGACCTTTGGCGCCTGGAACGACATATACGCTGCATTCAGGCTCTTGAGATTTGAGCTTTTTTAAATTAAAAATGGTATGTTAGAACTGACTTAACACATTCTAATTCAAGATGAGAGTCCGAGCTTTTATGTGCATTTTATGTCATATTTTTATGTGCGTGGGAGGCTGAGATATAAGTTTTAATGGGTAGGGATTAGGCATTTGGCAGGCGTTTTTTGCAGGTGCCTTAGGCTAAAATGGGTTTATGTTAGCTATTGATCTGTATCATGATATCTATAATGCTACATTTGTCACTCGCAGCTGCATTTGTCACTGCAGTTTCTGTTGCGTCATTTCTTTTTACATTACATTACACTTAGCGGACACTTTTATGCAAAGCGACATACAGATATTACAGGGTATTGGTTATAGTCCCTGGAACAATGTGGGGTTACGTGCCTTGCTCAAGGGCACTTCAGCCAAGGAGGGAGGAAGGGATTGAACTTGCAACACTGTGATCCTAAGTCCAAACTTTAGATCCAAAACTAGAACTGCCTAACCATTACACCTCTGCTGCCCATTTTGTAAACATTTTACCTGCTCAGACAGAGTTGTAGATAATACTGAGAATCACTATTTCATATTAAATACAATGAAAGTATTGCTTCATGCATACCTGTGTTTTAATGCCTTGCAGATGGTACAAGAGTCTTTGATGGTGTGACGAAGGACTTCGATGTCACCATATCGCCCAAGGAGATCCGAACTTTCTTCGTCTACTTTAAATAGACAGCACTGAATCTGTCTGTCCATCTGCCAAGAAGTTGGCACATCATGCACTGCACTTTAAATGTGAATACGGTAATCCACTCCTTTTGATTTACATTCACGCATCTACAAAAGCCTGGGATTTTTTTAAAACATTTTTTTTTCTTTTTACAGTTTTACTTCACTAGATATTGCATTTTGTCATTAAAGACTGAGGAATGTGAAGGCGGAGGTTGTTGATATTTTGGATTATTGTTGTTGATAATTGGTTTGATTAAATACTGTACATACCTTTATTGCAATTCTCTACTTCCCCTTCTTTAATAAAACACAATACTCAATTGATTACAAATGTTAATATTTAAATAGAAGAGCCCTGTTGCTACACTGCAATAAAAAAACAAAAAAAACATTGGAAACCTTGTACGTGTGCAAAACAGTGTTTGGGTAGGCCCTATATCCTTTTGGATCTCTCTCTCTCTCTATCTCTCTAATGTCTGTGGCCCACCTCTGACCCAATAAACAATACAACTCAAATAGATCATCAACAGCAACACATACACACACACACACACACACACATACAATTTAGATTTTTAGAAAATTATTTCAAGGCTCACTTGGAATGCCTTCAGGACTCACTGTTTCAGAATCACTGGCCTATTCTGGTAATTTAGGCCCATTAAGTTTCTGATCTGCCCTGCTCCAGGGTCAGACAGCTGTGGCTGTGCCAGTTGGCAGCAATAAGTTGGTACTTGGTAGATTGACCTACATCAATTTGTGCTGAAATGAAACAAATCTCTCACCATAATCGCAAACCTCTCCATTGTTCTCTGATACTGGGTCAAAGAGAGTGAACACAGATTCGTGATTCATAAAATAAGCGACTTTGCAATGCAGTAGGCCTAGAGGGCGTAGGTTCTAGACTGAAATGCGACTCTGTTGCATCCGATTCCTAAAATCAGTGTCAAGTGCTACTTGGCATGTTCACCTTGGTTGTCCCCAAGGACCAGCATAGCCCAAGTGCGACTCTTGTTACCAATGTAGGCCGATCAAGCCACAGAGGAGTCCCAAACTATCAACTAATGCTGCGCAGAAATGTTGGGAAAGTTTAGGTTTAGGGTGGCAGAAAATAAATGTTTCCTTTCAACTTGTTGTCATTTCTACATTCAATTCTATCCATGTCTGAGCAATTCTAATTTTAGAATGTTTGTATAGTTCACATTTAGGCAGTCATTTTTCACCACTAAATGAACGGTCTAGAATATGGAGAATATGCGAGCGCAGCGCTAATGACTTTAAGAACATGCCCAACTCGAGCCACGCAGGTTCGCTTCGGGTTGAGAGGACTTCTACCCACGGAAGTGACGGTGAGGTGGCGATGGCGGCTTGCTGTTCGATTTCGGATTTGCTCTGAACTACAGGGGGTTTTATGGTGACTGACTTTTGCCGGCGCTTCACCAAATAGTTGCACAGCGGTCAAAACAAGTAGGAGAAGACCCATCCCGAATGCGACGCCGAAATAGCCTAACCTTGCTTTTATAATTAACGAAGGTTTGAATACAACAAGCCGGAACAGTGCATTAGCTTGCTGGCTCTCAAACTAGCCTGCTAGTAAACGTTAGCGAGGTACTTGGTTGGAAGTAGCTGTCTACCGTGGCGTTAGCTGGCTAGCTCGGCACAGCTAGCAGTTGTCGTCAACAGTACATTTTTGTGGACCTGCTTTGCTTCTTTTTAAATGATGGCTGGTGTGTATAGTATTTGGGCAAATGTTAGACTTCTTTAACATTTTATTGGAGTGCCAAGCAGACGTACGGAGGCACTCATTCCTCCAGTCTTCTGAATTGAATTTTAAGGACCAGCTGAGACGGACTCTTCAAGACGATTTGTTTTTTAAGTAGCCGACTCCGTGGAGTCGAAAGGGAAGAGGTCTGAACTGAGGAAAAAACATCCACTTGGACTTGTTTCGTGGCTGCTGGACTGTGTCGCGGAGTGTCAACATGCTGAAGACTCGCCAATGGCTACTTGGGGTCCGCACATTTCTGAGCGTGACGTCCAGAATATGGGGCTTTTTCATGTACATTCTCAGGAAGCATCTACGGACGGTAAGTGTGTGAGCCTATATTCCTCCATTCACTTTTCAAGATTGATCGTAGA
Organism: Engraulis encrasicolus; assembly: GCF_034702125.1. Lineage (NCBI taxonomy): Eukaryota > Metazoa > Chordata > Actinopteri > Clupeiformes > Engraulidae > Engraulis > Engraulis encrasicolus. Next base: position 33,056,312 of record NC_085877.1, on the reverse strand, counting down.
AAGTGCCAAAGTGGCACCAACTGGAGAGAAGTTGTGGTGGGTCATCGCAACCAGTGGTGCTGTGTTGGGGACTCAAGACCTGCGCTAGTTATGGTCACTCAGTCTCAAGTAGAGATTTAATGACCTAGTTCTAGTGATAACCTAGCTTACTCATCGACAAGGAGGGAATATCAATGCTAGAATAACACACCGGTGTCCTTTACAACAATCGCATTTAAGTTATATTGTAATGGTGCACGTGCTTGGTCAGCCACGGAGGTGCACGTTCAGATCATTTGAACTGAGTCAGTCGAGTTGGCAGATATGTAGCGGTAGCCTATAATTGCACTCAATCACAAAGTGAAACCAAAAGGCAGTGTGAATGTGCGAACGTTTTTCTTATTTTAAACAGGAAAACCCGGCTGCTTTCCCCGCTTTTCCTCCGTCCAAACATTCTGCTTCAAAGTTTTGACCAGTTTTACAGATGTGTTGATGGCACGACTACGCTTGCAGGTGGCAGTGTGTATATATATGATAATACGTGAGATATAATCGGGTGGGGACCGCAAGTCCGGGAGTGATAGAAACACCGGGGACCGCACGTCCGGGAGCGAACTCCGTTGGGAGTCCCAGTCTGAATGCCCGCTTGCAGCATGCTGAACAAAGCGTGACTCTGCTTTGGACGAGGTGCATCCTGAAATTTGGAGACGTTATTTCTGACTATTTTCAAACCTAACCTTAACCTCAACCCCCCAGGATGCTTTGAGGTCATGATTTGACCCGGTTGACTGGTCAGAATCAGCTTTGGTGCAACAAGTGCATCGTGAAACGCTCATGCACACAGCTCTGCTGTTTGTAAACATTTGGGACTTGTTCCTTAAAAGCATTGGAATAAGTCACATTTGCTATCACACTGACCTCTCACTGACATATTTTGTGTGACCGTTGTCATGTCGCCAGACTAGTGTCTGTCCTGGGTAGACTGACTCAGTCAAGCGCAAGGTGCAATCCAAGTTTGGTGGTGTTTTTTTTTTCTTCCCCTGGAGGATTATGGCTACACAGACATCAGGCTCTACAGCAAGCATGTGTCTATTAGGTCTGTAACAACCAAGCAGACAAACTAGGCAATTGCTAGGGGGGCCCAACTGAAAGTCCCCCCTTCCTTGCAATGACTGCTGTAAGTTAGTTTGAGTACAGGTACATGAACAATTGCACATTTTGGGGAGGGCCCCCTCGAGGGCGAGATTTCCACATCATCATCAACATTACATGTCTCTCTTCAGTCACTGAACTTAAGGAGGTGCAGCAGCTTTGTAAATTTAGTGACCGAAAAGTGCAACATAATGATGCTGCTATGGAAATCTTGCTCTCGTCTCGATGAAGCCCTCCCCAATAGTTTGAGGACACAAAAAGGGCTCAGAGTCCCTCTTTGCCTAGGCCTCCCCGAAATACCTTGAAATGGCCCTGTCTGTCTACTACGCTGACGCGCTCAAACGCCTCCATGCCTCAGTAGAGTTCCTATACCTAACAGTAAACCCAAACACAGCTGCCCCTCGCCGGGAGAACAGTGGACATGTGTCCTAGCCTGTTTCACACAGGCTTTTGTGAAGGTAGTGTTGCGTGAAATCGGTCTCTTTCCAACAGTAGCCCACACATGTGTTGGGTTATGTCATGGAGTGTGTGTGTGTGTGTGTGTGTGTGTGTGTGTGTGTGTGTGTGTGTGTGTGTGTGTGTGTGTGTGTGTGTGTGTGTGTGTGGTGTTACATTGTTGTATTTAAGTAGTTGCTTGAGAAAAGTGGGCTAAACACTACAGATTAATCCCAATTCAAAGTTTTCCCAAGTTTTCCCTATCTCACTACTACTGCTTCATTACGGTGTAGATTTTGAGACGGGCATGCCATGGGCACCTCATAAATGCCATCATCCTACCTTGTGCCCCTTTAATTGCTAAATGACAAGTTTGTCCATGAAATAAGGGGTGTCCTGTCGTCATCCAATCTAGTGTTGAACATGACCCCTGACAGCCTTGGACTGGGCCTCAGGTCAAGTGCATGTGATTGCACCATCATGTTTATGTATCACCGGCAATCGGCCTGTGGCACACAAATCACCCTAAAGCAACAGGCACAAATCTTTTGAAGTTCTGACAATTTCATTGTATTTTAGAGGAGTACTATAGTACAAGTTGACACATTCCCCCCACCAACAACCTCTGAAGTCAACAAGTACCTGCTAGCGGTACCTCGTAATCTCTGGTGTGCATTGCATTGACTTCCTCCTCCAAAAACATTGTTCTTTCCCCCATGTTTGTGTGCTACTGACTGCGAACCAAGACTTCTTTTCAATTTTTTATTTTTTTTGGTCTTTTTCGTCTTTATTTGAAAGGACGGTGTGAGAGTTGGACAGGAAGCAAATTGAGAGAGAGATGGGGAGGGGTTGGCAAAGGACCCGGGCCGGGAATGGAACCCAGGTCAGCTGCATGTCAGGCGAGTGCCCTACTGGTTGGCCACGGCAGGCCCGAACGAAGACTTTTTTACAGTGCGATATCGGTTCAACGTCAAAATTCCCCTTTAAGCCTCCTCCCAAATTTCCAAGTTTGTGAAATGGGGACATAATAAAGTTTCAGTGAGAAAGGTATTCAGAAACCAGGTTGACGGAGAAATGGTGGCCTATATGTGAACTATGGCATCATTTTGTCAGCCATTGACAAACATTTCCAGGTTTTTATAATAGAAGTTTCTTTTGTAAACTAGCAAAATACTGACACAGGTCCCCTGGGCACCAGGGCACCAATTAACTGTTTAGGCTACTTGATTCGCCTTTTCCACATTTTTACGATGCCCCTGTTCAAACTGTCAGATTGATGTACAACATTTGGACTGGTCTAAAAGACGAGTTGCATGCCAGGCAGCTCTTAGTTAACACCCACCCCTTGGTGTGAAGGGCTGGCGTGTCTCTCGCTCTCGCTCTCTCTCTCTCTCTCTCTCTCTCTCTCTCTCTCTCTCTCTCTCTCTCTCTCTCTCTCGCCATTGCCTCCTTAATAGCTCAGGACAAGGTCCTCCGGACCTACACTCAGCAGCTGATCAGATCAGGGCAGAGGACACTGTGCGGGATACTTGCATGTGTGCAGCTTTTGTTGAGCATGTGCTGTGTGTGTCTGTGTCCTTCTCACACACACCATCGCCTACTGTGAACTATACAGGGAACCCCTCGTCTGATCAGATCAGAACAGCAAGCGGCGATGCAAATGTGTGCAGCTTATGTTGAGCATGTACTGTAGTGACAGGACTCCTCCGAGACTAATGGTTCAAACCCACAACCTCCCTTCCATAGCATTTTGGGATGGGACCACCGATTATGAAATTGCTGAGGTGAAGGTCCAGGATGATGGCTCAGTGTCTATAGCATATTTATGAGTCTTCAGGGGGGGTGTTAACTAACACTCTACCACTGAACTCTTTTAGTTGACATCCATTGCACAGGGCCCATTTCAATATCTTACCTTCCCACCTCTCCTTGTGCTTATGGGCTCTCAATGAGAGGCAAGACGTCATTGACATTGATAATTGATCTGGGAATTAGAATGGGAGAGCCATTGTGTGTGCGACCTCGACTCTCCAGTGAGGAGTGTTGCAGCCAGGTTCGAATCCCACCCTTCCACTCCCTACCCCACTCCATGGCTGAGGGGCCCTTGAACATGGCACATAACCCCACACACTTCTCCAGGGACTGTAACCTCCAGGGACTGTAACCTCCAGGGACTGTAACCAATACCCTGTAACATAACTTCAGTGGCTTTGGACAAAAGCGTCAGCTAAGTGTAATGTAATGTAGTGCTGCGTGTCGTAGGCCTGTGTTTTCCTCTGGAGTGAGACTCCTCATACTGGGCCCCAAAGAGAAGAGGCTGACTGAGACAAAGTCACCCTGGCCAGCAAAGAGCTTCCCTTTTCCGCTCCACAACTAGCCCACCCCTCCACACACACACACACACACACACACACCACCCTCCCGTCCCATTGACACTCCTGGACAGCTGGGCTCGCTAAAAATAGAGAAAGAGCGAGAGACACACACAGAGGGAGGGAGAGAGAGAGAGAGAGAGATGGAGAGGGATTGCAGACGGCAAGTAGGGTCTGGTGTGAGTGTGTGAGTGTGAGAGGGAGTGAGTGAGTGAGTGGTGGTCATTTGTTGAAGACTGGAGAGCCTCAGCCTCAAGGACTTGTGCTGACCTGTCTGTTTAAGTTAGGCCTACCCTAGAAGCAGGCATTGATCAAGGCAGCAAATCTGCCCTACAAAGGCAACGTGCAGTAACTACGCCAACATTGAAACTGAGGAAAAGGCCTCCTAAGTATTGGTATTAGGTTGGATATTGCAGTTACTGAACATTTCACATAGTGGTTGTTATGCTGTAAGTTGTGGTCATGAGGGAGAGGTTCCCCGGCCCGGGTCATTTCCCCGATCCTTCCCCGTCTCTCTCTCTCCCTTCTTGTTTCCTATCATCTCCTTGCCTGATTGTCATCGACTTTCAAACCTCTTCGAGAATTGGTCTGACCAAGAGCATAACAATTAACATTTCCCACATGGCATGGTTGACAAGCCTCCCTTGGTTTGCAAATGCTTGTTTGCTTCCTGACAAAGTGGGAGGAGTTCCCGGTTTTTTTTTCGGGAGCTCCAAAAGTACGTGCATTGCTCTTGACCTGACTAGTAGCAACGCTGAAGGTGTTGTGTCACTAGGCGGGCACAGCCTGGCTAGATGGCCCTGACTCATGAAGGATTTCCCATCCTTGGATCCTGCACCACATTTTAATGGGTCGCATGCAGGGTTTCTCCCAGCACTTTATTGCCACGGCGGCGCCGGCCACCTTGACAAAAAACACCTACCACCATGACTAGGTCCCCTGAAGAGATAAAGATTTCATGTTGTGAATGTAATTTCTTAAGTTGCTTAAACAAAAAATATATTCTTTTAACGCCCCACCGCGTTGACTATCAAAAATTCTGCGGGAAACACTGGTATGGATCTTGATCAGTGTTTGGGCCGCAAATGTTCATGCCGTCCCGATTCAAACAAATGCCAGACATTTTTTATTTTTATTTTAAAAATATTCAAACAAGTGTTTTTTTTCCCTCTAAGTCTGACCATCAGTTGGTTTAGGATGAAAAGTTTTTGCATACAGATTCACAGACTTCTCTCCTCTCCTTGCTGCTCTCGGTCTATGCCAGCATGACAAGCATGGAACAATTTTTTGGAGGTCCAGACTGACAAATTCTTGATGGTCCAATGGCTTTTAAACAGACATAAATAAATAGAAAAAAAGAAACCCAAAAATGAAAGTGGTGCCCAGTCTTACTTACTGAAAGCATCCACCACACATTCTCTCTCTCTCTCTCTCTATCTCTCTCTCTCTCTCTCTCTGTCTATCTCTCTCTCTCTCTCTGTCTATCTGTCTCTCTCTCCCTCTCCCTCTCTCTCCCTCCCTCTCTCTCTCTCACACACATACACACAGACTTCAGCTCTGTGTCCCATGTCCTTGCCATCCACAGGAGAAGGAGAGGGCCTGAGGCATTCAGAAGAACTCAGGGGGATATGGCGGACTGCATTTAGAAATTAGTTTCTCATTTTTTTGCGCTCTTTTTATGTCACCAATTTAAATATAGTCTCAGTTAGGATAACTTATATTATTTTGGTAGTGTGTGCATTTGAGTGACTGTAAGATTGGAAGAGAATTTTGCTGTTCTGATGTTCTTCCTGTTGTGTTTTTGCGTTTGTTTCATCAGATAATCCAGTATCAGACGGTGCGCTACGACACTTTACCGTTGTCGCCCATCTCCAGAAACAGACTCAGTGAGTATCACCCACCCCCCTACCCCTCTTTTCTATCTTACTTGTTTTCGTATGTTTATCTTTTTTCTGACACTTTCCTCTCCCTTTTACTCAGCTTTTGTCAGTCGTTTTCATTTTTGCTGGGGTGCGCAAGTTTCTTCAGACTTCAGATAACACTTTAATGGCCTCTTGAAAGGCTTAATTTATCATTTATTTATGATATCATTAATTCATTATATATTCATGATATCATTAATTATCATTAATTTATCAATTATATAATTTAGAACAACAAACATTTGTAAATGAGTAAGACACAGTGGAATGGGAATCGCCACTCTTGAGACTGCTGTGGCTGTGCTTTGTCTGAGTAGAGTAGAGTATCATTTATTGATCCCGAGGGAAATTAAGGTGTCAAGTAGCATACATACAAATACATACATACATAAATACAGAAGAAGACACAAGGACATTAGCACATTACACAAAACATTGCACATATATTCACAAAAATTCACCACACATATGTGCTAGCATTGAATTTCTTACTCATTTGCAAGCATTTGTAAATGTTTTGTTGATAATTCGTAGACTTTTTGCATTTAGTGTTTATAAAACAATTTATTCTAAAATGTTGCCAACCTTGCTTGGCGTACATGAGATTGTAGACACCGTGGTATGGCACACACACCCCTGCATCAACCCCTGCCTTGCAACAGGTGTCTGGACGGGACACAAATAAATAAACAGGCGTACACACATGCCTAACGAGGACGACTCACACACACTCCTAAGTCAACAATGTCAGCAAAGTGAAAACACACACACACACACACACACACACACACACACACACACACACACACACTAGTGACCAGCGAACATAGTGGTGCCTTCCTTTTTTTAGACGTGCAACATTGTAGCGCAGTGCCACATGGGCTACGCTGTACTGCAAGTGTTGGGAGGCAGAATTGAGTTGGCACATTGCCTTAGCACACACTGTCCGAGCAACTAAACTGCCGACAACTCTATCAGCGTAGGAGTAGGTGAGTGGCGTAGAATTTGAAGCGACATATTCATGCAGATACTTCTTCGTTCATACAGGTCATGTTATACAGAGAGGTCAAGTTGAAAGCATATGGGGGTTATTCCAACAACATGGTTAAGTGACAAAACTGGCTAAGTTACTTGACATGAAGTGCGCAGCCGTGGCCTAATGGTCAGGGAGGTAGTTTAAGAGTCAGGTTGGTTGCAGGTTCAAATCCCACCCTGACCTCTCCCTACACCTACATCCATGGCTGAAGTGCCTTTGAGCAAGGCATCTAACCACACATTTCTCCAGGGACTGTAGGTTAAACAACACTGTGTAAATAAGTTGCTTTGGATAAAAGCGTCGGCTGAGTTTAATGTAATGGCTTAATACAGTTAAAATCGTTGGCCAGGGTTTATAAAGGTGGTAAAGTGTCTTATTTTTCATGTTAAGCGTTGTCTTGCTCTTAGACAAGTTAAAAGAGGGAGTATGTAGCTAAGCTGGTGAAAGTCAATGGATCACTGTAGCATGTAGCATGCTACACGGATGCATTGACTTTCACTGGCTTAGCGACATGCTCCCTCTTTTAACTTGTCTTAATGCAAGACAACGCTTAATATGAAAAATAAGACACTTTATCACCTTTATAAACCCTGGCCAACGATTTTACCTGTATTAAGCCCCAAAATAGTGGCATACCCCTTTAAGAAAATGGCGTCAGTAGTAGGGCTCTTGTATTAGCCGATTTACCTCTGCATTCAGGTGCATTCAGGTTCATTCAACTTCACCTGGCTAGCTACTGATTGAATCACCTTCTTGGAGTTCCCCCCTCTCGTCCTCATTTTGGGGCCTGAAAATGTTTCATCCCCTATCCAAAGAGCTTTGTCAGTTACGGTTTGACCCCTTGCATTAGTTACACGTATATCTCTGGACACGGGAGGCGTGTCTGTAAATGACACCCGTGCTTTGATATAGAACGAGAAATCTTGAAAACTGGAAAAGACGTGCTCACACTAGCGCCTGTTACGTGTTGTTCAGAGCTTTTTTTAAAAAAAAAAGAAAACTTGGTGCTGAATACCACACAGAGTAATAGATGAACTGAAGAAGTAGAGGACAGCACTTCAAACCTTTGCTCATTGATACGCCCAAGGACATTCTTGACCTTCTTCAGTGTGCAATGGAAAGCAAAAATCTGAAGAGTGCTGTCTTTTTTACTTCGTCAACGGATAAAGAGCAAAATGTTTTCAAGCGCAGTTGCTTGCAAACAAGAACTCCATTGGGCACAAGACGATGAAGTGTGGCGGAGGGAGGATCAGCTCAGCTCTGCAATTGTACACGAGCCTGCTGAATGAGCCCACTGACGCTGTGGTCGTCTGAGTGTTTCTGCCTACAGACAGACAGACAGACAGACAGACAGACACACAGACACAGACACAGACACAGACACAGACACAGACACAGACACAGACACAGACACACAGACACACAGACAGACACACAGACACACACACACACACACACACACACACACACACACACACACACACACACACACACACACAGAGCCTGATTGTGATGACAAATGTCTGTTGTGTGGAGTCTTAATGATGTATGTGAACGCAGATGTTAACGCGCCTTAGCTGGCGTTAATACGCGTAACTCATGTCGACTATGTAAGACGTAATTAAATTGTTTGGTCAATTCTCATTTCTTGAGCACTCCACAACAGTGTAAGTATGTATGGTTTTTTTCAGTGTTTTGAGGTGTGTGCGCGCGTGTTTCACACACACTTTTGTTAGTATCATTTTGTGTGTGTAAAATAGCTGTGCATGCCATGTGCTGTTAAACTGAAACTGACTGGTCTGTCTGTCTGTCTGTCTGTCTCTCTGCCTCTGCCTGTCTGTCTCTCTCGGTCTCTGCCTCTCTGCCTGTGTCTCTGCCTCTCTCTCTCTCTCTCTCTCTCTCTCTCTCTCTCTCTCTCTCTCTCTGCCTCCATTACCCTCTCTGCCTGTCTGCCTGTCTGCCTGCCCATCTGTCTCTCTCTCTGCCTCTGTGTGTGTCCAGACGCGGTGAAGCGGAAGGTCCTGGTTCTGGATCTGGATGAGACCCTCATCCACTCGCACCACGACGGAGTGCTCAGACCCACAGTGCGGCCGGGGACCCCGCCAGACTTCATCCTCAAGGTGTGCTACACGGCAGCCACACGGGTGCTAGCAACACACACACACACACACACACACACACACACAGAGCAATGGAACACACATAGAGCAATGGAACACACATCCCCTCTGTGGTACTGGAACACACACACACACACACACACACACACAGAGAGAGAGCAATGGAACACACATAGAGCAATGGAACACACATCCTCTCTGGTACTGGAACACGCTCGCACTCGCTTGTGCATGCACACACACACACACACACACACAAAGTGCGTTCCAATATGCGACTTTGCGTCCTCCACTTCTGCTTGTGGCCTCGTACCAGGAAGTAATACGTCGTGATGACATCACTGACAACAGCATTATATTTCAATATCTCGCGAATACTCAATTTTAATATCACTCTCTTATTTGCAATTGGGATGGTGAATGAAAAACAGTCCCCCAAAAGTTGTTGTGGCTACACTGACAGCTGGGAAACTTTGTTGTTTCCTCTACGGAGGAGGTAGCCTGGTTCCTACCAGACCTCCGTGTGTGTGCTCTGGAAAGCTGTGCGGAACTACAGGTCGGGCAAGAGCCAGGCAACGGAGGAGGGCCCAGGAGGCCACAAGCACAAGTGGAGGACGCAAGGTCGCATATTGGAATCTACACACACACACACACAGGAAGCAAAAAAAGACACCTCATCAATCACTCTGGGCGTGCGGTTCATCTGTGCCTTGACAGAAAAATGCCCCATCTTCCTCGTTCAGTAGCCAAGCTCAGTCGGGTAGGCCACGTTGGCTTAGTTCACATTGTTTACTATAGTGACTGGTCATCACCATGGGGCTCACAAACATACAAGCCTTAGGATGACAATACTTACTTAAATACCATACTAAAATGAATAGCAAGGTATAGTGTGTAGTATGTTTATTTATTGTTTGTAGGGGTCATGACTGAGGACATTTCTTTGCACTATCAATATCCGTTAATCATGTTTAATATCATGAAATACAAATATAATCATGCATCAGATTGGTGGAAGTACATTCTGTATGCCACATACTTGTTATACATGGTTGTGCGTGTGTGCATGTGTGTGTGCGGTGTGTTGATGCTTAGCTACAGCACAGTGCACGTTATTAGAAGCGCATCACCATGGCACTGACCATGGCACTGATACTCCATATGTTGCACTGCCACGCCACTGGTGTATATATTCCTCCTGGCCTGGCCTGGCCTGTTCAGCATTTGTGATGAGCCACTTAGTAAACAGGCCACATGTCTCGCAGAACGACACCGAGAAAATCACAGATAATGTTTTCATTTTCCTTTTCATTTATTTTTTTTGTGACCCAATGGGCTGTACACTTTCAATGAGAAGCGTAGTTGCAATACCTATTCTGGCCACAGTCTTACACAGTGCTAGCATTACGTCTTTTTTATGGGCAACAGAAACTTTCAGAGCTGTAAGAGATGAACACATTAAAAAGGCCACTCGTTCATTAGATACGTTTATTACTAGATTTCCATCTGTAAGGTGTCATTGTGAAGCTCTGTCCAGTGACCGAGCCTTCCATGTTGCTGCTCCTATTCTTTGGAACAATCTGCCCGACCACATCCAGAATGCCCCTTCACTGGCCATGTTTAAGCAACACCTTAAAACACATCTCTTCCTGGAGGCTTATGGCTGCTAGTTCCATAAGCGCTTTCACTCACATGCATTCACACACACGCTCACGCACTGACGTGCACACACACTCACACTTTCCTACACGATACTCTGTGAAGCGACCTTGGGTGTTTTGAAAGGCGCTATATAAAACGAAAGTATTATTATTATTATTATCAATAAAATCTCCATTATTGGCCTTGCCGCGGCCTAACGTTAGGGCACTAGGTTACTACGCCGGCGACCCGGGTTCGATTCGGGTTCGGGTCATTTGCCGATCCCTCCCCGTCTCTCTCTCCCTTTTCTATTCGTTTCCGGTCTCTCCTCCACTGTCCTATCTAAAAAATAAGGCAAAAAAGCCCCAAAAAATATATTTAACAAATATTTGATTACCTCAATATGCCCCCTGGTGTACTTGCAGTCTGTTTTCTCGTGGCTGGCCACATTTTTTTCGCACTGCCCTTGCTTTCCACTCACGCCTTGCTCCAAGACATTGTGTCAAAGATCAAGTTGAGATGGCCTTTGAATTCCTTATCTGTTTCCCTGCCAGAGTTGTCCCTGCATGGAGAGACACGTGAAGACACACACACACACACACACACACACACACACACACACACACACACACACACACACACACACACACACACACACACACACACGCAAACCTTTCTCAGTCTTGCGCGCGCACGCACACACACACGCAAACCTTTCTCTGTCTTGCGCGCGCACGCACACACACACATGCAAACACATACAATTGTACATTGTAGAAAGCGCACACAGCATTGGTTCTGAATTTCCACCCTCTGCTGCGTCAGCATGAACAGACTTGCAAAACCCACCGAGATCTTATCAATATGTGTCTGAAGTTACTCTCTTTCCTGTCGCCCACGCACATATTTTTTTCACTGACGTACACATGCACATGCATGTGATGCATGTACACATACACAAGTAGGCATTACTATTCATCCACTAGAATTCAGGAATTTCAACGCAGACATAAAATATGCTAAAATAAATAACGTCATTAAAATAAATAACAATATCATGTTTTTTTTCTTTCTTTGACTTTTTCAGGTAGTAATCGATAAACACCCAGTCCGGTTCTTTGTACATAAAAGACCACACGTCGACTTCTTTTTAGAAGTGGTAAGTAGAATTCTGATGTTTCAGACAGTGGCCAAGATTATGAAGTTTGCCGAATTGTTGGTTAACTATGTTGAGGTGTTATTGTTTGTTTATTAAAGGTACAGTATGTAATAAATGTAATAGTTTACCTACAGAATTCATGCTGCTTTTTCACGAATGTTGTGTTTTCGTGGGTATTTTCCACCACCATCAATTTCTAAGTATTCATTCATTCTGTGTCCGCCATTTAGAAGTTCCAGTACTTACTGTACTTTGGTCAGACTAGTAAATATTGGTCTATTACTTAGAAAATATTAATGAATTAAATAAAATAATGGATTTGAGAATGGGAAGTATAGTTGCAATGAGCAGCATAGTTACAATGCTTAGTCTGGCCACAATCCTACATACCCTACCTTTGGTAAAATTGATATTGTCTATTGTTTGTCTGACTTAGGTTAACATTTCTTCCGCTTTTGTATGTGATGTATGCTCATTTATTAGTGGATCTGTGTTTGAAAATCTCATAGCTGGTGACGGATCACTTTGAAATGTCCTGTGCAACAAGTCTATTCATTTGGGCAAAATGTAATAACAGCGTTGTCTACCCGTTCTGTGCCTGTTCAAACAAAAATCGTTCACGGTCACACGGCAGACCTTCAGAGTCTCTGAGATCAAAAGGCGAGAAAAGGGCATGCCTCTGACTTTCTCAATAGACGTTGGCATAATAAAAGCACTGTGTAATTGTTATTCTGGAGTTTTTTACTCTGGAGAAGGCACAGATGCATCAAAACGTCGGGCCACCCAAAAACTTCTACCAACAAAAATGCTGCTCCAGTCACCCGTGGCTTGAGTCGATGAGAAGTAGCCCAGTTTGTCTTGATTCTGTCGTCCTCAACCATGGGCAGCACACTCAGACTGAAGCGCAGGCATCCTTCTCCACAGTGCAATTGATGTGATGAATAACACCTGACTAGTAATCTCCTAATCACTTTTATCACCTATGGGCGAACCTGATGAAGCAATTACAAAACACGTTGTTCACTTAATAAACTACCAGCAAAGAGTGTGTGGTGATTTATCCTCCTTTTACTTGGATTACTTTGACCGCAAATCATAAGCACCTAGGGATGCAAAGGATTAATCGATTAATTGCGATTAATGTGAAGAGTGTGTGTGAAGAGGGGTGTGAATAGGGGGAATATTTAGATCACCTTTGGATTAAATAATTGAAACAGGATTAATTTAAATGTGGTATTTTCTCTCAATTTTTTATTAAATGTTTTAGATTTAGTAGTTTTTTTTTTTCGAGAAATATTGAGATTTCGGGGGGGGGGGAAACGCTGCATATCAATTTTTGCACAGGGGCTCTGCTTTGAGTACTGACTACCGTAATAACCTTCACTTGAAGGACAACACCGGAGCAGCACAGATGTATTTCTTTGTGTTTTTTATTCAAGTGCACAACATGACTAACGTTTCGATGGTTAGACCATCTTCATCAGAGTCCATAGTGATGGACTCTGATGAAGATGGTCTAACCATCGAAACGTTAGTCATGTTGGGCACTTGAATAAAAAACACAAAGAAATACATCTGTGCTGCTCCGGTGTTGTCCTTCAAGTGAAGATTTCCTGCCTCTCTCCCGTCGATGCACCAGATGATAAAGCAGAAGCGCGAGGAACTACCCTTTTGTTACCGTAATAACCTCTTAATGTTTGGTTGTGTTTGCAGGTCAGTCAGTGGTATGAGCTGGTGGTGTTTACTGCCAGTATGGAGATCTACGGCTCTGCCGTGGCAGACAAGCTGGATAACAACAGAGGGATCCTGAAGCGGCGATACTATAGACAGGTACCCCAGTGTTTAGGTGTCTTTACATCACAGGTGTCTTTACATCATCTAATGAGAATCATAAAATGATGATGTAGACAGGCTTCTCTTCCTCAAAAAAAGAATGATGAAATAATAATTTGCTCTTTCATCGCTGTCAGTTAGTTTTTTAAACCCACCAATGCCTAAAAATGACTGGATGATCATATGTGTGCAGGTATTTTGGACCGATGAGTTGATAACAACAGGTTTTGCGTGTGTGTGTGTGTGTTCTCTCTCCTCCCTCCCCTTCATCAGCATTGCACGCTGGATTTAGGTAGTTACGTAAAAGACCTTGCTGTGGTCCACGATGACCTGTCCAGTGTAGTCATCCTGGACAACTCGCCAGGCGCCTACCGCAGCCATCCAGGTACTGCAGAAGCAGACACAGACACACACACACACACACACACACACACACACACACACACACACACACACACACACACACACACACACACAGACACACACACACAGACACAGACACACACACACACACACACACACACACACACACACACACACACACACACACACACACACACACACACAGACACACACACACACACACACACACACATACACACACACACGTGTGTGTACAAACACCAACGCTCTTTATCTCTTGTCATACACGTGCAAGCACACACACACAAACTAATACTGATATATTCTCTCTCTGTCTCTCTCTCTCTCTCTCTCTCTCTCTCTCTCTCTCTCTCTCTCTCTCTCTCTCTCTCTCTCTCTCCCCTGATTATCTCTTGTGTCGTTTCTGCCTCGTAAACATTTACCCAGTAGTTGGTAATTATTGACAAAGGCCAGCAGAGTCACTGGCTCGGTCAAACCAGTTGTGCCACTCCACCGTTTTGTGTATGGTGTGTGTTTCCCAACACATTTGGCCATGACATAACTTCCAGCCCTTAAAACTCACTCACTCACACTCACACACACACACACACACACACACACACACACACACACACACACACACACACACACACACACACACACACACACACACACACACACACACACACACACACACACACACACACACACACACAGCAATGGAACACACATAGAGCAATAGAACACACATCCTCTCTGGTACTGGAACACACACACACACACACACACACACACACACGGTGCATTCCAATATGTGACCTTGCGCCGCTCTCATGAAGTCCAAGTCCCCCCGTTGCGTCAGACTAACTAATAAACATGAGCCAGCATTTGGGGGCACCACAATTTTTTCCCTCTTCTCTTAACCTTTAAGAGTGTGGGTTTTTGAATATTTTATAAAAAGATTGTAAAATGCCATATTTTATTGAATGGCACCCAGAATTCTATAGAACTTTCACTGCCCGAATATTCCCGTCGGTACACTCTTACAGGTTTTACACAATGGTATTAGAGAAATTGCTTAATTATTTAGCTAGCTTGTGCTTTGCATGCTGTGTTGCAAAATTCATGGCCTACAGTTGAGCGGAAGGGATTACCTTCCACCTTCTTATTGTGTGTGTGTGTGTGCGTGTGTGTGTGTGCGCGCGCGTGTGTTTTTGTTTTTCAGACAATGCAATACCAATAAAGTCGTGGTTCAGCGACCCAAGCGATACTGCACTTCTAAACCTGCTGCCTATGCTAGATGCACTAAGGTGAGCCTCAACATCTGACTGTTGTGGAATTTTATGAAAGGCCTGTGACTCAAGTGTTGACCGTCTGTCCAAATGTTTAGACACTGTTAAAGGTGTTAAAGTTAAAGGTGCAATGTGTACATTTTTTATTGGTTTATTTCCAGCATTTATGCTGCCCATTCTCAAATGTTACCTTTTTTTGACGAATACTTACCACCACCATCAAATTCTAAGTATTCATTATGACTGGGAAAATTACGTACACTTTCCATGCTTGAGAAGGGGGATCGTCTCCATGTCCGCCATTTTGAATTTCCAGTATTAAAATGTTTAGCTGCAAAACGTACCGTCCTTTCGGCACACTAGTAAATAGTAGTTTATTAACGAGTAAATATTCATGAAAAGATCAAATCTGGCACTAGGCAGCACAGTTTCGATGAGATACATCGTTGTAATAGCTATCGGTACTCTGACCACCATCCTACAGTGGACCTGTAAAGAGCTGCATGCCAATCAATGACCATTGGTAGCCTGGGCTCTTGTGACACTCCACATGTGGCAACCAAGTCAGTCTGGCCAACAGGGTTCCCACGGGTCATGGAATTTCTGGAATATCATGGATTTTCATAAAAGTTTTTCCAGTCATGGAATTTTACCATTTTGCATGCACAGTCATGGAATATCATGGAATTTTCTTAGCAGTTGTGTAAAAGCAGAAACTTTTTTGTTTGGTGTGTAACATTGTTTCACTGATTATACTACAAAGCTTCACCAGTTTCATGCTGTAATGTGCAACATTCTAGAATGCAATGAGCCCACTGAAGTCTGGCGGTGGCTCGACGTCGGCTCTAGGGATGAAGATAATCTTCAATTTTCACACTTTTTTTTTACGGAAGTGGTCATGGAAATTCTGCTTTTTGGGTCTGGAAAGTCATGGAAAATCATGGAATTTTATATCTGAATTAGAGTGGGAACCCTGGGCCAAGTTTGTATCTACCTTGTAATCAAGTTCAAATCAGGACCCCGTTTCTCGAAAGCATTGCTGCTAACCAGTTAGCAGCTTACTAGGTTTCCAATGAGAAATAGCAGTTCAACCAAGTAAGTTGCTAACTTGGTTGACAACGATGTCGTTGAGAAACGCTATGAGACGGCTATAAGACAAAGACACACTAGCTCTGTCACTGGCCCCACTTGTAGTAAAGTCAGTGGAGAAAGCGCTGTGATTTGTGATTTGGTCAGATTAAATCCGTGGAAGAACTTCAGTCACAATAGCCAGGCCAGGCCATTGGTGATAGTTAATTTATCATGATCGTTTAGTCAAGATTAATAATGGTTGTTGTGGTTGTTATTGTTTCATATCTTAATATATACTATTAACAGTATACAACTCATTGGTTGTGTAGTATTATAGTATTAATACATAATAATGCATGTATAGTCATTATGATAATGATCATTATACTGTGTCAAATTACTAAGACGTGTGTTCCTGTGTGGCAGATTCACGGCGGACGTCCGGTCGGTCCTCAGTCGAAACCTCCACCAGCATCGGCTGTGGTGATGGCGCAGCTGGCAAGGGGAGAGGGCTGGTGGCATCTGCTCTACTCACAGCCGCCCTCCCTGCCCAGTGCCCAGCTCA
This sequence comes from Engraulis encrasicolus, assembly GCF_034702125.1. Lineage (NCBI taxonomy): Eukaryota > Metazoa > Chordata > Actinopteri > Clupeiformes > Engraulidae > Engraulis > Engraulis encrasicolus. The sequence goes on along the minus strand of NC_085877.1, from coordinate 33,039,372 downwards.
TCACACCCCATCCTGCCTAACTGATGCCTCTTTGCCTCTCTCTCTTCTCTCTCTCTTCTCTCTCTCTTCTCTCTCTCTCTCTCTGTATCTCTCTACATCTCTATCTATCTCTCACATACTGCTGACCTCGTCCTGGAGCGACACACATGCTCAGAGGGGTCACAGACAGAGAGACAGACAATTCAGATGGACACATAACGCAGGGTTGGATGGGGACTGACCGGGCCGAGCGAAACCTTGGAATACTTCTTCTTTTAGTTTCGTTTTCTTTGTTTATCCCAATTTTACTCTCCTTTTTTTCGTTTGAGTCCCCAGCCTTACAGTTGTGTGTGTGTGTGGAGAAAAGGGTGCTCACCTTGAGCATACATCTGCTTTGTGTGTGTGTGTGTGTGTGTGTGTGTGTGTGTGTGTGTGTGTGTGTGTGTGTGTTTGCGTTTGTTTGTTTTGTGTGTGTGTGTATGTGTGCGTGCATGTGTGCCTGCGCATGCATAGGCGTGCTTTCGTGTGCGTGTGTGTGTGCATGTGTGTGCGTGCGTGAGTGTGTATGTTTTATTGTTCTGCAAGGCGGTGTGTGTGAGTGCTGAGGAACAAGAGGACAGTTCTTATTATTACGCATTGCAAGTTTTGTTTTTCTGCCCCCCTTCCTCTCCACGCCCAATTTTTTTTGTCAGGTTTGTTGAGCTAGCTCTGAATGCCACCAAGAACATCAGTATCTTTTTGGACGAACGGACTAAAAACTGCAGACCCCTGTCTGTAGTGCTGACCACAAGCCTTTTGAATTTGTATGCCTCTTGCTTCTAAGGACACCAGTTCACTATTGTACTGGTTAAAATTAAGGGTTTTGTTTTTCAGGTGGAAGTTGTGGGACTTTTAAAAATTTGAGGTACTTTTATGGTGAAAAAAAAAAAGATAACGTATTACAAGGAATGTATGTGATGTAGATATTGACTGCTGTACACATGGGGCAATCGTGAGAACTGAAAATTGAGACTTGTCATTTTGTTTTGTTTTTTAAAGAAAAAAATCTGTGAAATGTAATTCCACATGATTGGTATCACTCACTTTACATCCATCCTGCGTAGTCTTGGACATCGACTCTAGTCTTGACTGAGTTGACGCATTTTTTGAGAACACCAAAAGGACAACAAAAAATGGCAAGGGACGAGGAAAAGGATGCTGAACCTGTTTATGGATGCCTTGCTTTGTTTTTTGTTTTGTTTTTGTTTTAATTTTGGATTTCGTTTTTCCACCCTCTTTATCCTTATGGACGAGAACAGGGTTGTCCCAGACCTATCCGATGGGAAGACCCATGCTCCCCCCTTCATGTTTCATAACAACGTAACTTGAATTCATGGAACTTGCACTTCGTTGATTGAACTGATGACTGAGCAACAGCTACCCAGAGTCCATCCTTAATTTTCATGTTTTATGTTTTTTTTTGTGTTTTTTTGTTTTGTTTTTTAAACGGCAATTTTTGAAAACCCTCCCCTTTTGCACCTGTCTGTGTGGTCCAGACAGGGCGGCAGTTGAACCATTGTAGTCTGGGTGCTCAAGGCAGCTCGCTCAGGCTCAGTACCCGGTTCTGTGCGTGATACTAATAAAACACGTCAGTATCAAGATGTAGTGGCGTTGTTAATTATTATTTTTCATTACTACTACTACTACTACTAACCCCATATCATTGCCTATATACCAAGCTTTTATTTTATTTTATTTTATTTTTTAAAGGAGGGTCTACCCAGGCTCAACACACTCTGGAGCACACCAAAGTTATAAAGAATTATCCATGGCTCTGGACTGGTAGGCTGATTATCATCAACTTTCAAATCTCTTCGAGACTTGGTCTGACCAAGAGCATAACAATTAACATTTCCCAAACGGCCTCCCTTGGTTTGCCAATGATTGTTTGCTTCCCAACACAGTGAGAGGAGTTCCCGATTTTACGGGAACTCAGAAAGTTGGTTGCATTGCTCTTGACCTGACTGGTAGCAACGCTGAAGCTGTTGCATCAATAGGAGGGCACGGCCTGGCTACTGGACTGGAGCACACAAGTTTAGTCTGCCATCTGCTGGCAATGTTGAGATTGCACCCCACACGTTTGGCGAGAAGGAAATACTAATAGAAAATCACTCAGTTAAAAAAAAAAAAACTGTGTGTGTGTCTGAATTGCCTATTGCATTGGTGGGCAACTTGTGTGAACTTCTATTGAACTTTTATGTGTGAACTGGGCAATTTTCAAGATGTGAAGGGACATATTTTTCATCGCCACCATTTGAGGACCACATGACTGTACTTCAGCTAGTTGGATATAAGAGAAGCTAAAGATGCAACAAAGAGAGAAAGTGGTTTAAGAGAGAGTGGTTTAAAAGAAAGTGCAAAGTGCTCCCATTTACTGTAGGCCTAATTGTTGCCTCACTTGCCTGACCTGTGCAGTTCCACACAGCTTAGTGGGTCCACTACTACATTGTAGATCTGGGAGAGCACGCGTTGGCTTCGCCAGCAGAAGGCATTGCTTTCATTATGTCCTTGCCACCAACAAATTCCTTCAAAAACATTTTCTGTTCATTTCTAAAGACTCAACATAGTCTATAATTTGCCCTGTGACTCCTCAATGCCGCCATTGATATTGAAACAATAAATGCTCCAACAATTACCTGGCTCTATGGAGGATGCCTGCAGTACTCCAGACCTCTGTGAGCCTGGGCCGCATGTGGCTCCGGGGTCAGTTGTCCATCCATGGATGAATGGATGGACAACTGGTACATGCGAGTGTGTGCCCTGTGTTAAAGGTGAGTGTTTTCCACCACCATCAGTTTCATTATGTAATATCACATTTCTGATACATAAAAAGTGGATCTTCAAAATAGTCAGTCAGTTTGAATTTCCAGTAATGGGCATCTTTACTGTAGCTGTAAAATGTAGGCTACTGTACTTTGGTCAGTTTGCTTAGTAAACTAATGAGATTAGCATTTTGGAATGGGCAGCATTATATAGTTGCAATGAGCAGCATAGCAGTGCTCTAGCCACTATCCTACATACATACTCTACCTTTACATAATAAAATATGTATGGGCAAAGTTTGGTAACATTTATTATAACTAATTATTGTCACGCTCTTACTTAGTCATTCTCCTCCACCTACCGGAAATTTAACTATCTCAGTCATATGACTGTCGTATCACGAACGACCAGAACTAGGCGTCTTGCGCTGCCTTGGCTTTGGCAAAGATCAAATAGTTCTCAAATCAAACTGGTGTTGCGAGTCACACATTATGTGACACATGTGGCCTTTATGTTGCAAGTGGTGTACAAACAACTGCATTTACGTCTTGCTTTGAATATGTAGTCGAAACAGACGCAGATATATTGCAGTTGGAATATACGACGTGGACCGAAGTCGACGTAGTCGAACGACATGGACAGCTGATTTGCGCAGTTTACGTAGTTTGTTATTGTATCCATCCGCCACAGGCGCACCAAGAAAACATCAGAGAACTACACACCTAGGTCTAGTTCTTATCGCTGGCTGCTTCCATTCGATCTTCATTTGTGGACATTTAGGCGGAAAATCAACAATGAAGTTTCAGTACAAAGAAGAGCACCCCTTTGAGAAGAGGCGGTCAGAGGGAGAGAAAATCAGGAAGAAGTATCCTGACAGGGTTCCTGTAAGTAGATAGCAAGCAAAACTGACATCTAGCTTTATGGTTTCCCGTTTTGTAGCAACACAGTTTTGTTTACCCAATACTCCCTGTCGCCCAGTTACTGATAGTTAGAATGTTGCGAACATATTCGCTTGCCATTGCAAGTTTATTGACATGATGCCCTGTCATCAGATTCGTAAGCTAGTTCCGAGATAAAGCTGGCTAATAGATTAGCAACGAATGATGACCCTGAGATGTCTTCTTATTTCTCAGAACTGTAATAGCATTTGAACAACTGCATGACACGATTTTAAACGTATTGTGATTTTATAATTGATTTGACAAATTGAATATCATGTATACTAATACAATGACTTATAACAAGGCGCAGAATTGTAAGATGAACGCCCAATGAAGGTGAGCCTTGAAGGCCTGTTCACTGCGTCCAAAACGGTAAGGGGATGGAGACTCCCAACTGAGATCGCTCCCGGACGTGCGGTCCCAGGTGTTTCTATCACTCCCGGACGTGCGGTCCCACCCGATTATATTTCACGTATTATCATATACTGCCACATACAAGCAATTTAGGGTTAGGGTTAGGTTTAGGTTTAGGGTTAGGGTTAGGTTTAGGTTTAGGGTTAAGGTTAGGGTTAGAAACAAAAAACTAACATCAACAAGATAACTGGCTCCGTCATATGGCGGTGGTACCGATAGTCTGGCTAGTGGGAGCGAGATGAAATGGGAGCGTCCTGGGTTGGGAGCGTCAATCAGGGAATCGTCCAAAACAAACATCAACTCGAACGGAAATGCCCGTCAAATATACATCGATTTCACGTTTTGTGTCGAAATGGCCTACTTTTACGTGATGACTCGTCTCAACATCTTTATCTGCACGTGACACACATTTTCCTTGTTCACCGTGCTCGATCTGTTTGCGCGATTGCTTCATATTTTGACAGTGGCCTGTCATGGATCAGGATAAGGTAGCTGCTAGCCAAAAATAGAACCGAGGGCTTGTTTACGTCTGGCTTAGCCTTCACTCGTATCTATCTTTTTTGTATTTTTTTTTTGCAGTGTATATATATCCCAAGTTAATGTCGCCGTTTTAACTATTGACCATGTCTTTGTGTGCGTTTTGCTCTTTCAAAAGAAACTGTAGGCCGCCTACCTAACGTAAACAATGGAACACTGACGTATACAGTTTATCCATAAACTCACACCCAAATTGGAGATGAACACGTAATTACGCTCTAATAACAAGTATTATGATATCTAGACGTATGTACACACTGTTATGTGTTATATCCATGTTTATTCCCCTGCATTTAGCTACTTCCCAGCTGATGCAGGTTCGATTACATGTTAGCTCCCACCCCCTTTGTTGCTGTAGAGCTCTATTGTGTTTACTGGGTCACTGAGGCCAAACATGGAAGGCTGCTTTCAACTGTCTTACATTCAGAACACTTTGGTGTAAACTGACAATTTTGGCAATTGTCAATATTACAGGAATCATAGATAAAGAAGCCTGGTGTTTCTAGAAGCACAACAGTGGGTGTTATCTATTGGAAAAGAAGTATTGGGTTTCACACAATATTGATGTGTTGTGTGATGTGTTGTGCATTTTGCATTTTAAGGGCACTCATACAACCATTAACTCTCTCTCTCTCTCTCTCTCTCTCTCTCTCTCTCTCTCTCTCTCTCTCTCTCTCTCTCTCTCTCTCTCTCTCTCTCTCTCTCTCTCAGGTGATTGTGGAAAAGGCCCCAAAGGCCAGGATAGGTGATTTGGACAAGAAGAAATACCTTGTTCCCTCTGATCTCACAGGTGAGGTGTATTGACAGTATCGCTTCTCACTGGCCCGTGTGTTGTCATTTACCATGTTGAGAAAAGCCCTGGAGATATAACAGAATCCCATCTCTGATGTGTTATAGAGCAGCAGTTCCCAAACGTTTTTCCATGTGCACCCCCTTTTACATTTCAATGCGGTTCGCTCAGTGAATGTTGCACAGTCTCACATTTTGGACAATCCTCGTTTCCAATAGACCTGCACGCACCCCAGTTTGGGAAACCCTGTAGTTTGCCATGGCAAGGCCCCCATATATTGATATATTACAGCCAAGTACCCCCTTACATAAGTCGTGTCATACTATTTTCCTGTGCACCCCCATTCCCAAACATAGTCAAGGTCTGTGACGCAGTGCCACACTGTGATGTATGAAATAATAACCATAATAGTTGTACTGTTCAGAAATGCAATATTGACTGATATGATACAGTAGTATTGCAGTCTTAACTAATGGCAATATTGTAAAGCTTATTTTGGTTTATTTTGGCAATTTATTCAATTGTTTATTGTGTTTTACTATACTTTTCTTTCCAACCTGTCGCGGCCCTCTTAGCACCCCCTTGTGTCCTCCCAGTGGTCACTGTCCTCCACTTTGATAACCATCCTCAAAAATAACCAGTTGCAAGACAGGTTAGTTTTACCCTACTGATGATGTGTTGTTGCAATGGTAATCCTGCTCAGTACGAGAGGAACCGCAGGTTCAGACATTTGGTTCGTGCGCTTGGCTGAGGAGCCACTGGTGCGAAGCTACCATCTGCGGGATTATGACTGAACGCCTCTAAGTCAGAATCCCTCCCAGACATGGCAATACCCATGCGCCTAAGTGCTTCGGTTGGTCTGGAGTAGCCGGGGCCCTCGGGTCCCGGTGAGCAGAGCCGTTCGTGACCGGGTCGGGGTGCGCCCGGAAAAGCTGGTGCTTGAAAAGTGCTTTAATTTGTTCATGAAAAAGGAGTCAGAACCCTGACTTTGATAACCAGTCTCATTTCAAAAAAGGTGATGGAATATGGGGGCGTTGTGGTGCAGCGCGCTAAGTCCCCACATATAAGAGATGGATTTACATACCCCAGGGGACCCAGGTTGTGAGTCCAACCTGGATGCTCCCTGTCGGTTCTTATCACTCTTCACTGTCTCTGTCAGAAATATAGGCCCAAATTAACTTTAAAAAAAAGATGTGATGGAATAATCAATAACTAAACAGAAAAGTCTGTTCCTCTTTCAAGCGTCCAAAGTGAATAAGCCGGACAGACAGACCCATCTCCCCTCTGAAGCAGGCATATTGAAGACTTGTTTTGACATGTCAATACATGTCCCACGCTCACCCACGCAACCTTTCTCTCCCTCCCTGTTGCCCCCCCACCTTTTTTTCTGTCTCTCATTTTACCTTTTTGTCTCTCTGTCTCTCTCTCTCTCTCTCTCTCCCCTGCAGTGGGCCAGTTCTACTTCCTCATCCGGAAAAGAATTCACCTGAGAGCTGAGGACGCTCTTTTCTTCTTTGTAAACAACGTCATTCCCCCCACCTCCGCCACCATGGGGCTGCTGTATCAGGTACTGCACCCTGACCCCACCCCACCCTACTGCTCCACCTGCCACTCACACTCACACTCACACTCACACTCACACTCGCGCACCATCCTACGTACTTCCGCCAAAAGACATGGCTCTGCACTACGGGCCTCATTTATAAAACTTTGCGGAAGAAATGCGCCAAAAGATGGCACACGCACGAATCTCCGGATGTGCGTGCGCAAAAAAATATTCAGATTTATAAAGCATGGCGCACGCACGTTCCACGTAGACTTCCCTTTATAAATCCCAACTGACTCTGAAGTTGCGGCAAATGTGCGCACCTGTGGATACACCCATAATTATCTATGAATAATCAGTGAAACACCCAAAATGAATATTTATATCTGTGGACGGCGTGCGCGGAAAGCAGACGCGATAGCCTATTTACCACATGTGGAGCAAACAGTTTTATTAGATAGGCCTAGAGAACGTTGGGCAAAGTGGAGCGGTTAAGTTTGGGAAGTCGTAGGCTACAAAAATAAAAACCTTGAATTACAGCATGTGGATGGTTATGTTGACAAAAATCACGCTATACCACAAGTAAAAAAATACATAAAATAAGGATGGCATGGACATGAACCTGCCAAGTCATGGACATGTAGGCTAGTATTAATTGAGTTGTGAACAAAGGGAAAAATAGCTGCGTCAAGGAAACATCTCACATGGCATGTCCCCATGTGAAATTCACCGGTAGAAAATCTATTCGCTGTCTCATCGCACCTCATATGCACCGGGTTTAAACTTTTTTCAACAATTGCCGTTGGTCACTGCGCGCAGCTGTCTGCTTTCAGTTCAAAGCGACGCCCCAACTGTCGATCGACATATCCACAGACAGCATGACATATGGGCATTTTCTAGTCTGTATTTATTAAATGTGTGTATTATAAACGTACATTATCAGTGTATAAGACCAGCTGTCAAATGCACACCTCTGCTTTGATGACGAATAACCGCATGGAAAAGAAATGACATGCAACAAGAGAAACGAAGCTGTCCATTGGCACTTGCGCTTGCCTGTATGGCTGAGAAAATCAACCATTACAGATGCACTTGGGACTTGAGCAGATGATTCTGCAACTGGCTTAAATGTTGACGTAATTCCTTGCAGACTCGGAACACTTTATAGCCTACCGATACGATTATAGCCCGATACTGGAAAGGTCGTGGTTATTGTTAATATAATGTCGGGTATTTCCAAATGTAACGTAGGCCTATCCAAAACGTACAATTTGAAGCGTCTATTACATGCATGTGGCTATGGATAGGCCAGGTAGGCCTACTTATTATTTTCCACCATTACCAAACAACAAACAACCGCGTTTTCGTTGCGAACTGGATTAAATAATGTTAAAGTGGCTATCGTGACACGTGACCTTTGATTTTTTTTCTTCAACCAATTTCGGGTCGTTCTTCCAGCTACCTCCCGGGGTCGCGCTTTCCACGTTTGGTCTTTTGTTTAGTGCCTACGCATGGTTCAAACTTTGCGTGGAGCTGCGCATGTTTACCGCCAAGTTCTTTTTTCTATAAATACCAAACCTTGCGGTGAACTTGGCGTGCGCAGTCTTTTGTGCGTACGCACCCGTTATAAATAAGGCGCACTACGTCTGGTACCTGCTTTCTATGGAGCGATGTTGAGCGGTAGGATTTGGTCGGTGTTCTGCCAAACGGTCCTAAATTGTAATTTTATCCTGCGGTAGTATGTTCTGTCAGACATGTCTTTTAAACGGTCCTACATAGCCAAAGATAGACGTCAGACATGTTTGTTCAACAACTTATCCTGATTTTTCAGAAAATGTCCTTCCCGCTTCCTGCAATCGCGTCAGATCAAACAACCTCCAGACCATGAATACGAAATGAAATGGTAGTATTATGGGATGGTCAGGACCAGGCTAACTCACACACAGGGCTCTACATTCTTCATCAGCAGCTAACATGGCTAGTGGGACGTTAAGTCTTACTATCCAAACACACACTCATTAATGGGTCAGAAGAACGGCTACTAAGTTGATCTTTTCTACCAGTCAAACTGAACTTTCATCAATATGGGAGGCGCTAAGCTCCCCACATTTGGGCTTTCATACCCATGGGGACCCCGGTTCGAGTCCGGACGAGGTCATTTCCCAATTCTCCCCCATCTCTCTCTCCCACTCCCTTCCTGTCAGCATATATATAAGAACTTTGCTCAATATTTGGCCAGTTGGCTGGTGTTAATTCTAAGCCCTACTCGTACGCGCAGTCCAGTTTTGCCTCCAAGCTTCGTAGTAATGGGGATTTTCAAATTGTCTGGGTGCATCTTTTTGGTCTAGTGGTTAGGGAGTTGGTCTTTCAGTCCAGGGGTTGTAGGTTCAAATCCCACCTGACCTCTCCCTGCAACTTTATCCATGGCTGAAGTGCTTCTGTTCTGAGCAAGGGTCGGAACCCCACAGTGCTGCAGGGACTGTAACCAATACCCTGAAAAATAATAACTGCAAGTCGCATTGCGACTCCTTAGCAGAAGTAGACCAGACCTCTACCGTAATAGTGAAACAATATGCTACACCAAGTCAGATTGTTCATTGGAGCCACCGACACATTACACCTTACATTACACTTGACTGACACAGTAACAATAAGTTGCAAATGCACGTAAATGCAAGTTAATTATAATAATAAGTTGCAAAAGCACGTACACGTACTGTAGGAAAACATCTTCTATTAGAATAAGATACTTCGAGTCCATGCATTTCCTGGATCCAGGTGATGTCAGGAGTTGAATGGAGTTCCCTTGGCACTATAGATGGCGGTAGCGCACGTCTCATGCTAGCCGTCACCAAATGCCACAGAAAGACAAGAGGGGGTGGACAACGCGCCCTTTAGGAGACCAAACTTGACCACACTCCTTTGCATTGGGTGGGTGGAGTTTGGGCTATCTTACTCTAATAGAAGATGTTTGCTGTAGGCCTTGGAATATTCACATAATGCGAGCTCGGAATTCCAGGCCTTCCAGCGGGTCTTAGTAGAGGTATAAAGCAAATTTGGTAAGAATCGTGCACGGTATGATGCTATGCAACGTGCCACCAATGTGAAAAAGGAGAATCAAGTCTGGTCTCCTAAACGGGTGTGACTTTCCCTTTGGACGCCATTCGTTCTCCTCATCTCTTATCGGGACATGGCTGCCACAAGGTTTCAGTTTAGAGCCTTATTGTCATATGGATCCTGGGAAAAAACTCCTTATGAATTGTCTCTACCTTGCCAGTCGTCTCTGGAAAAAATTAACCTCAAGCAAAGATATTCATTATGGTAAACCAAGATAAATCATCATAACCAGTGTCACCAATGCAAGTTCTCTCTCCTAAGGGGGTGTGATCCTCCCCTCCCTCTTTTTCTGTGGTACTTACAATTTGCGCTACCACCATCTATAGTGCAGTTTCCCAAGATGGCCACCAAAAATCCTCCCCTGAAATCTGACTTTGTTTTTTGTTTCTCTGCAGACAATTTGAAAAAGCTCCCGCACACTGACCCCATTTCGCTGTTTTCTTCAATACACAACGTCTCGGTCCTAGACCATCGGGAGTTTTTTCAAATTGTCTGCTGAGTGACCCATGGGCCATCTCCGACGCACTTGCCATGTGAGGTGTGCGTGACAAAAAATACTAGTTTAACATTTTTTGTTTCTCTCTTTTGTTTCAGGAGCACCACGAGGAGGACTTCTTCCTGTACATTGCATACAGTGACGAAAGTGTCTACGGAGACAGCCAAAGGGAAATTTAACCCCCACTCCTCTCTGCCCCTTCCACCCCTCTCCTCCTCCTCCTCCTCCTCCGTTTCCCTTTCTCCATCTGTTCCTCTCTCACTCCTTCTCTTTTCTTCTCTTTTCTTCTCCTCTCTTCTCTTCCATCCATTTAAAGCTATATATATAAATATATATAAACCCAGATCGGCAGCCTAGAGTTCCCCTGAGCATAAAAGCTGATGCACTTTTTTGATTTCTTCCCAGTACGGCATCTCTCTCTCTCTCTTTTCTTTTTTAATTGCATCTCTTTTGTTCTGCTGTTAGTCTGACTGTTACTCTTCGACTCTCCTCTGTACCATTGGCCAGTGTGAGCAATGATTGTGAGTATTGCAGAGAATTGAGCATCACGCAGAGCTGCGTACGTGACATGGCTATATTTATGATGTTGGGGAAAATATTTAAGTCAAAGGTGGAGGAAAAAACCCTGGGGGGAGGGGGAAAGGGATCATAGGTGTGTTCTTTTGCACAAGGTGAATGGTCAAAAACTTTTAACAGGCATGTAGAGTTATTTGACGAGTAAGTCTCTGAAATTTTAGATGAAAGTAATTTAATTCCCTGTTAGGCAGGTTTCTCGTTGTGTTCTAGGCTTTTAGGAAATCATGGTAAAAAAAGAGGGTGAAATTCAGACGAAGCAGTCCTGGGTCTTTTGTTTCTGCTCTGCGATGTGATCATGATTTTTAATAAAATTGTTAAATATTGTATCTTAGTGGATTTAGCGAAGTTGATTTATGAAGAGTTTTCGTAAGCTGCATTGATTTATGCTTTTTGTTTTAAACAGGACAACGTTTTTTTTCTTATCGTTTTGGTTCTGTGAGTTTTTATTTTTATTTGATTTGAACTCTGTATACAGCTGCATTACTGGTACCTTTCATTCATAACAATATAAACTACTCTAAAAGACTGCAGACTGTCTCTTTCTTAAAAGGAATCAAAACTGGTATTTCAATGTAAAAAAAAACAACAAAGCATTTTGAGATGTTTAGGGATTCCAATGTTTCTTCAAGCTTATGTATAGTGTGTGCGTTCCAATATGCAACCTTGCGTCCTCCACTTGTGCTTGTGGCCTCGTACCAGGAAGTAAAATGTCATGATGACATCACTGACAACAGCATTATATTTCTATATCTCGCAAAAGTTCAATTGTAAAGTCATTTTCTCATTTGCAAACTGGATGGTGAATGAAGAATAGTCCCCCAAAAATAGTTTTGGCTGGGCTGACAGCGGGGAAACATACTTTTTTTCTCCATGGAGGCAGGGCATCAGCAAAACGTGGCCACAAGCACAAGTGGAGGACGCAAGTGGAATGCACACTGTGACTGTGCTTACAGACCTCAACAGTTAAAGGAGCTCTCCTTCCAATTTCATTATGTTGTTGTATTGCTCACGCTACCCTTGACCTGTCAGTACCCGGTGATGCTGCAGTTTTTGGATCAGCCCTTTCCGATATGAGCTATTGTAATGGGGGCAGGTATTTATTTATATTTTAAAAAACCTTAACATAGGCCTACTCCAAATATTTTCCCAAAAGGTATCACTGTTTGCTTGTTGTCTGCTGATGTTGCATAACCTTTTGGATTTTTTTTGGGAATAAATCAAAATGTTTTTTTGAAATGTAAACAAACACCTGCCCCCATTACAATGAGCAGGATCTCGGAAAAGGCTGAGAAAAAAAAAACAGGTAGTGACAAGTCCAGGGTAATGTGAGCATTACAATTGCATGTTGAAGAAATTGGCTGGAGTTATCCTTTAGCTCTGGGGTTCCCAACCTTTTTCAACTTGGGGCCCACTCGAAATTGTCAAAAATGTTCAGGGCCCACGTCTGACCCAATTAAGAATAAAACTCTAATAAATCAACAGCAACACATACCAAAATATGATTATTATTTTTCTAAAATGATTTCAAGGCCCACTTGGAATGCCCATAGGTTGAAAACCACTGCTTTAGCTAGTTCCTCCCACTTTTCTTTTGCTTGTGGCCTCTTACAGCTGTGTCGTCCCGCCCCCATGGGAAACAAAAACAAAAAATATACCCTGCTATCAGCCGCGGGCGAGCAGCTTTTGCCTAGCCTGATTATCATCAACGTTCAAATCTCTTCGAGACTTGGTCTGACCAAGAGCATAACAATTAACATTTCCCAAACGGCATGGTTGACCCGCCTCCCTTGGTTTGCTTATGGTTCAGGGTTCCCACGGGTCATGGAATTTCTGGAATATCATGGAATTCCATGAAAGTTTTTCCAGTCATGGAAATTTACCATTTTGCATGCACAGTCATGGAATATCATGGAATTTTCTGAACAGTTGTGTTAAAGCAACAACTGTTTTGTTTGGATATGACATTGTTTATTACTGGTTAACTATAAAGCTTCACCAGAGGCAGTTTGGTTTCACGCTGTAATTCTAGAATGCAATAAGCCCAATGAAGTCTGGCGATGGCTCAGCATCTGCTCTAGCGGTGAAGATAATCTTCATTTTTCACACTTTCAAAAACTTTTGAACATAATTTTTTTTTACGGGAATGGTCATGGAAATTTAGTTTTTTGAGACTAGAAAGTCATGGAAAATCATGGAATTTCTAGCTTTTCCCCATTCAACATCCTGATTGCAAATGAGGAAAATGACCTGAATAGTGCTTTTGCCAGACATATGTTGCCTTCACGGGCTCGGGACCTCTCGAGACAGCTGACGACACTGCTCACGTGACAACCGAATTCTGGACTTTGGCACATGAACGGCACAGATCCCGGAACAATCGGAAATCATGCCTGTTTTGTTTTTGGTCCTCTTTTCTTTTTTTACCCCCCTTGAGCCTCCACATCCACGCCATACCATTTTAGTTTAAGTAGACTAAATTAAACAGGCAGAGACCAGCATTACTGACATATGGGCATTTGCAATTGAATGACATTAACTGGTGTTGTTGATAGTGGCTACAAGATGACATTTGAGCATTTATGATACTGTTTACATGCCAGTTGCATGCATGGGCGCCATGTTGATGATGCGTGTGTCGTCACACTAAACATTAGCTCGGGAACTTTTTGAACGAGCCAATAGAATACAACTTCAATCATCATTAATGGTGTCTTGCCTCACATCATAAGGCTACAAGCACAAGGAGAGGTCAGGAGATCAGATAGCCTATTGAGATGGACCCGCAGTGTGTCATCACCTTACCTAGAAACACAAGCATTCATTCCCTGGCTGAAAACATTTTAATGTTAAAAAAAATAAAACAAATACAGCACACAGAATGTAACTATATGAAAGTGGATATAAATACAAAAATGAAAGTAAAGAACAAAACAAAAATTAAAATATATTAAAAATAGAAAAATACTGCAGCATGTGTGCATTCATGTTTATCACAATAAATATAATACATTCAAGCTTCCTATTAAAAAAAATAGTACATAAAAAAGAAACAATCTCAAAGAGAAAAAAACAAAACTGTTCATATTATCTTGATTTATAAAAATATAGGCCTACTATATAAAAACACCACTATATTACACAATCTGGTGAAGCTTTAAAAATGTTTGCCTTAAGTACTAAATATATATGGCATGGCATATGAGTTCCATTATACAGCACATAGGGGAGACTCCAGTCTATATGAAACTAATTTGAATCCTACCCTTAACAATAGGATGAACAACTGTCCCTTAACTCTTATCCTCAAAGAAGGCACCCATGCTCCATAGGCTGTAATCCATGCCCTGTAAAAACTTAACTTGCTTTGGATAAAAATATGCATGTTAAATGTATGAAATACTGAACACATTATTTTTAAATTATTATTATTATTATTATTATTATTATTATTATTATTATTATTTACAGTGGATTTGACCAAGGCAAAGACAATTCGATGTGCTAACAAATTAAAGGGACACTATGTAGGATCAAAAGTTTAATTAATTACAGCCGAGTCAGCCGATGCTTATTTGAGTCATTAGAAAGTGAACGATGACTCTCCTGACCACTTTTGCAGCCTGCTGTCAGAAACCCTGAATGTAACTTTTAGCAGACTGACACAAACGAACATTGGGGGGAAAGCTTCTCAGACGAAAAATTCCTTGTACGTAACATGAGAGACATATTCACATTTTCATCGACTGCTGGCACTGTGGGAAGAAACACATTCACACAGAAAGCTTAGTAAAACAGCATGTTTTCATAACGGCATGACATGGGCACGTAATCCTACATTGTGTCCCTTTAAGACAAAAGTGTCAAAATGAAAAAGAAAACCCCTACCCTGAACACTATACTGTAATGACAACAAAACTGAAATGTGGCGTGATCACACCTTTGTATTGCCTAAAAAATATAGGCACATTATGTAATCAGTACCAAAGCATCAAAAACACACAGTAGCAAAGTCAGGCAATGACTGGTCGTTTTACTGGCACAACTAGTCCATAACCGAATCCATAATTCCAGTCCAATTCTCATCTGGCTAACTATAATATCTCTTTGTTACACAAAATTACAGTACAGAGTATGCAGGCATGGGCAATGTACTGGTCTCACTTGTCCATGACTCGGACATCTGCGAACAAGATAAAAATAAATGAACAAAGTGAATAAATACACCACAAACGTAAAAAAAAAAAACCCCATATGAGCACAGCAGGCCTACAGTGTGGTAAACATTATGTACCGATAAAATAATCTAATGTTTACCAAACACTTAGAAATAAATGGAGGCAACTGATAACAATGTAACTTTTTCCAGACAATACAATAATTTACAAACAATAAACAATTAATTGGACACACAATGGACACACAAATCTTGGTAGGTTTCAGCAAATTACAAAATGTGTGTTCATACAGTATAATGCATGTTCCTTTGTTAAGAGTCTATATATTATGTTTATGTTTACCTTGGGTGTCAGGCTTCTTGCCTTTCTTCCTAACTTGTGCATAGGTTGCATCGCATCCTGCATCGCATCCTGCATCTGCAACATTATGATGATATGGATACGATGGAGCAGTGGGCCATTGTGTCAAAACAGTAAAACAAAGCATTGACCAGCCCCACTTGATGCTATAAGGGCAAGTTGTCCTGACAGGAACACAATGAAATGAACCAGACAGACACTCTTTGCTGAGGAGAACTTATATGTGATTACAAACATGATAAAATGATATGACTGAGAATGTGTCCCAAAATTGCGCACTCGCACTCGCACACAAACACAAACACACACACACACACACACACACACACACACACACACACACACACGTTATCTGATGGTGGACGATACCAAAGTTATTCCTAGAGGAAAGATCTTCCTCATCGATATAAATCAATGGGAACTGTTCTGCTGCCAACAGCCAATCATTATGCTGAACTGAACATTTAGTGTTCCAATTATCTTGCAGTCTCATTCTCCACTCAAAGTGAAGCATTTATTTTCCGAAATCAAATCATAGAACATTCGCAACAGAGCTTAGCTCACTGAACCAAAGACGAAGAGATGCCAGAGACGCATGAAGCACTACGCTTGCACAGTGTCAAAATATCCTGTGAAAAAAGCTGATTTACTAAACTTAAATTTGGATTCACAAAAAGCAACTGCACACAAATCCACTTTCACAGTGGATCCACTTTTCACTTAGATTTCCATATTCATTTCCAGAGGCTCTGGTCTTACTAATCCGAAAAAGATGCCCAAAGTGAGATAACTTGGATAGAGCTACTTTGGAGATACGTCTTACCTGTACTCTTCAGAGGCTTCATCTTGATGTGCACATCAGCGTAGGTGACATCACTGGGACCAGCAGAACCTTACCATGAGAAAATAATAACTAAGTTAAAAACAAAACAACAACGTACAAATCCCAGTATAGCGACAACTCATAAGTCCCTTGGGTCATTGCAATTTGGTTATCATTAGCGCTAATGAAGTGATATTTTCAAGTTGTAAGATGACTAGTTGACACATAATCGACAATCAAACAAACAACAATAAAGTGCAACTGCACATCCTTGTGCGGTAACCTCAGGTATACAGCTCACCTCGTTTCTTTCCCTTCTTGTTCTTGATGGTAACTTCTGAATATGTCACATTACTTCCATCATTGGGGTCATCGTCATCTTCACCTAAGACAAGACAACACACACACACACACACACACACACACACACACACACACACACACACACACACACACACACACACACACACACACACACACACACACACACCCACACACACACACACACACACACACACACACACACACACACACACACACACACCATGACCATGACCAAAGATACAACAACAATAGCCATGTACTGTACACGATCTGATGTTCTGTCCATATAAAAACAAAGAACAAGGTTTTACTGTTATCCGTAGTCTTCAATGGCTTTACAGTAGAATACAGGGTGTCTGACTGGGCTGCATTGGTCTTGCCTGAAAGAGGGTTTCACAACAAACAGGTATTACCACTTAATGTACCCCTATTCAACGACCTGACACATACTGTAGGTGACCTAGTATACAGTACAAGGCCATCTTGAAAGGCCCAAATTTATGTCTGACTGACCTTTCTCCTTTTTGTTCTTCTTGTCACCGTTTTCTTCCAGCTTGATGTCAGCATAGACCACATCACTGGCTCCAGCCACAGCATCACCTATTGTATTGGGAAGAATATGGAAGGAACACTAATTAAGTTGTAGAAATAAAGAATAGCTTTTGTATTCAACCTTTTGCTACTTTCTAAAGGCTTTACATATGGGAAATCTAGGATTTTTTTGGGGGGGGGGGGAATTTGTCAAATGTTTATTAGAAATGAAATGGTTACATCAAATACATTAGCAAAGCACGAGGAGGAGTCAATACTTTCCACTTGTGTCATAGCAACATTATCTCCTTGAATGTGAATAAATCAGCCCATTTCTCCATTGAGTGCATGTGTATATTACTACCCTGTCAGACAAGTTTCCTTCCACAAGGATCGCTATCAAGACTAACATGAAGCTTACTTTAACTTACACTAAATTATTTTAAATGCTCTCAACTTTTTTACCTGATGCTGTTGCTGGTTGTCTGCTGTACCCACTGCTCTGATGGCCACTAGAGGGGGACAAAGACAAGTTCATAATAAAAACAAGGACAGAGAGAGAGAGAGAGAGAGAGAGAGAGAGAGAGAGAGAGAGAGAGAGAGAGAGAGAGAGAGAGAGAGAGAGAGAGAATATCAAACTTACAGGTTTGGTGTTGTAGAACCTAAAAAAGAAATAAGTATTACCTTCTCAAGCATGCATAATAGTGGGATATACTATATCTTCTAGAGCTTAAACTATTGACTTTTGATACATTTTTTGATACATTGTTTTCTTACCTTTAGATTTCCGTTTGCAATAAAGCAGGACAAATAAAATGATCAAAGCTGAGGCTATGACCAAGCCAACCACCACACCAACTGCCACCATGGATCCTGAATAAGAACCCGATGATAGCAGAAACATTTTTAAGGATGCAACTAAATAATAAAATGCTAAAAAAAAAAAAAAAAAAACAATCGTGTGATATTGATGAACACTTAAGCAGCAAAAAGTCACTAAAATTCCTAACCTGTCATTTTCTGCATCACTGTGATCCAGCTCTCTGGTGACTCTCCTTTCTCTGTGTTGTTGCACTTGTAGAGGCCCTCATGTGACTTTGAGACTGCAGGGATGGTCATGTCTCCTGTGCTGGAGGTGTGGAGGAGTGTCCCATCTTTATAGAAGGCAGCGCTGATGTTTGATGGCTGATTGCGATATCTACAGCGCAGAGTCAGAGGATCTCCCTCCATCACAGGATGGACAGGACTCTCCAGGATCACATCACCGTCTACACAGAAGATCAGCTCATTAAGGTGTTCGAATTGTAGGCCTATATTTACTAACTTGAGTGAATAATGATTGCAGGGATTTAAGAAAATCATTCTTGATTAGAGGTAAATAAAAGTGTCTCCCATGAAAATAGCTACTATTACAGTACAATAATTAGTAAATAACATCAGCGCATGAAGCAATCCAACCAATATTCAGAATTCCTCAAATTGTGTGTCCCTGAACTCACTGTGTACAGTGATGTTGATGGGGTTACTCTGCTCTCCAGACTCAGATTGACACCAGTAAACTCCACTGTCTAATGTAGATGCTGAGCTGGTGCTGCAGGTGGATCCAGTTTCTGATCTCCAGCCAGGGGGACACCCTGCTGACCCTTCCCCTCTGCCTGAGAACCGCATCAGGCTCCATCCAGTGGAGTTGCCCTGAGCCCCACAGCTCAGTGACAGAGGCTCAAGTGTGAAGATCTGGGTCCAGTTTGAATGGCTAACTATAGACACATTTGGGGATGATCCTGTGGCAGACACAAAGAATGGTATAACACATAAAGATAAGACTCTGCTAAAAGTGAGCCTGTAGTGATGGGTAATGTCCATTTGCTATACTGTAAGGACATGACGCCTCACCTGTGATCCAGAGAGGCTGAGGTTGGCTGTAGACTGTCTGATAGGGAGGCTCTCCTCTCTCT
This sequence comes from Engraulis encrasicolus, assembly GCF_034702125.1. Lineage (NCBI taxonomy): Eukaryota > Metazoa > Chordata > Actinopteri > Clupeiformes > Engraulidae > Engraulis > Engraulis encrasicolus. The sequence continues at coordinate 33,020,006 of NC_085877.1, read as the reverse complement.
GCTCTGCACACATAGACCCCTGTGTGTCTGAGAGCAGCAGGGCTGAGAGAGTAGGAGCCTCCAGCTCCTCTGCTGCTGTCTGGGAGAATCTGAAAGCTCTGAGAGTTGGCTTTGGGATTGTATGGCATTTTTGACCAGTTGAATCTCCAACCTGCAGATGACTGTTCCACTTTGCAGCTAAGTTTCACAGAGTCTCCTTCATTCAACCAAGGCTGTGATGATAAACTCACAGCAGCCTTGGCCTTTTCTGTTAAAGACAAATATTCGTTCAAGTATTATCCAACACTATTTCTATTTAGACTGTACTTGACCATTTGTCTGTCATGATAATTGATGCGTATAGGACACAACTAATTTATGGACCATATCACATGGATTTTCTAAATAATACAGCAATATAGCAAACTGCTCCATTACAACTATTTAAAGGGACAGTTTGGTCAATTTCAACATGCAGTTGTAATGCTCACACTACCCTGGACTTGTCAGTGCCTGAGATTTTTTTTTCTTCTTCTTCAGCCGTTTCCGAGATCCTGGTCATTGTAATGGGGGCAGCTCTTTGTTTACATTTCAAAAAAACATTTTTATTTATTCCCAAAAACATCCAAAAGGTTATAAAACATCAGCGGACAACTAGCAACCAGCGGTACCTTTTGGGAAAATATTTGGAGTAGGCCTATATTAATTTTTTTAAAATGTAAACAAACACTGCCCCCATTAGAATTGCTCAAATCTCGGAAAGGGCCGAGCCGAAAAATGTGGCATCACCGGATACTGACAAGTCAAGGGTAGCGTGAGCAATACAACTGCATGTTGAAATTGACCAAACTGTCCCTTTAATAGCAGCATAAACAGTACATTATACAGTAAGAAAGATTACATGTAAGCCACGCCCACGTGTATATGATCACAGAAACACAGTCATGCGCACCTTTTAAAACCGCCACAGTAACAGGTCTACTTTCACTTGACTTTTTAAAGTTCCTTTGGTTTTCTCCTTTGCAAGAGTAATTTCCAGTCAATGACGAAGAAGCGCTGAAGTTGTACTCCTGAGAAGGCATGTATTTGAAGGCGCTAATCTCTCTTCCATTAAGATACCAGCCGTAGTTCCATGTACTGTTTCCCCCATCTTCTATGTGGCATTTTAGGGAGACTGTTTCGCCCTTGAAAAACTCAGTCCAATTCGACCTCAGGGTAACAACAGCTCTTGGTCTTCCTGCAAAGTGAAAATGACCAATCATTGTCAATATAAACAGTTTATAAAGCTCTGTGTTCTTTAGATGTCATTTTCAAAGTCAAACTAACCTGTAACATTCATTTGCACCTCATTGCTGTACTGAGTGTAGTAGACTGGCTCTCCTCTCCCAGCTCTGCACCAGTACTGTCCTCCATCAGACACTTTAGCAGAGCTGATGCTGTAGGAGTTTCCACCAGTCTGGGCCACAGGAGTAGAAGTCTGGGTGTCTCTGTACCAGTAGAAGACTAATCCAGAGGTAATGCCCAACTCACACGTCAGACTGACAGAGTCTCCGGTGAATAGCTGTGGCCTCTGGTTTAATACAAGATGGAGCTCTGATTCTAGAAGGGAGAGACCATGTGATTTCAGTCCACAGCCTCAACAGAGTGCATATTGGTCTCAGGAAGAAACGTACTGTAGCTCAGACAATGTTTTTTTCCAAACACAATTAATATGATATCGGCAGTTAAATATTAAAAAGGGTTGTGAGTACTACACTCTGCTTGAAGCCAGAGAGAGAGAGAGAGAGAGAGAGAGAGAGAGAGAGAGAGACAGAGACAGAGAGAGAGAGAGAGAGAGAGAGAGATGCTCATGTGTTTACCTTTTACAACAAGGATAATGCCCTTGCTTATGTGTGATGTTGTGGGTCTGTCTCTCCTCTCCCCCTGACACCAGTACTGGCCCTCATCAGACTCAGCAGCACTTGTCATGGTGAAGGTGTTTCCCTCAGACACTGGGACTCTGCTTGGTTCCTTATACCACTTGTATGTCCAGCCATAGGACCCTATCACACAGGTCATAGTGACTTTCTCTCCCGTGAACACAGGACTCTGGGGGACTGAAGTAAGTGTTGCTGTGGGTAGGGCTGTGGAGATAGAACTAAAATATTAAACTTGAGGAGACTGCGTATTTATATCCACTTGTTAATCTGTATTAGGCTAAACCACATATTGGTGGCTACTGCAGATGAAAACATGAACTAGTTTGTGTAACTGCTTTAGGGAAACAGTTTTGATAGCACAAGTTGCAGAATCAGCATGGTTACCCCAATAACTCTAGACTTATGTTCATATTCATAATCCAATATACCACCGATTACCTCACCTAGTACTGTCAGGAAAGCAGTGTTGCTGAGGCTTGTTAGTTTCCCACTGCCCTGTCTCTTTCCATAGCATGCATAGTGTCCTCCATTAGACTCATCAGCATTGCCTATGGTGTACGTGTTTGCATTTGATTCTCCGAGTGACCTGAGGTTATCCCATGACCAGCGCTTATGTTCCCACCAATATGTCCAGCCACCTGATGGCTGTATGAGGCAAGTCAGAGTGACTGGCTCTCCAGGGTGCACAGTGGCCATTGAGATCTCCACTGTAGGTACTGGCATAGCTATAGAGCGAAGAAAAGACATCAAACCAGGCTGTTTCAAAATTATGAAATATATCAGATGGAATGAGCTACCATAGTCAATACCTGTTATGGTGATGGATGTGGGTTTGCTGGGCTGGGAGTTGCTTGGACTACCGCTTCTACGTCCTTCACATGTGAACTGGTACTGTCCAGGTTTATCAGGTAGATAGATGCTGCTGCTCTGATATAGTCCTGTACCAATATAATAAGAGTCTCTATACCAGTCATAATACCAGTCTGTGTGCTCTGCTATGTCACACCTGAGAGTGACTTTATCTCGAGGGTAGTATGGACCCTGAGGAGACACTACAGACACTGTAGCTGTGGGCAGATCTGTGGAGGAAAAACAGACACACATTCACACAAACTCATATTACTTGGCAGGAAATAAAAACATGATATTGAAAAATTTAGATTAACTATATAAATAAAGCTTACCTGCAGAACTATAGTAGACCAACAAGCTCAGCACTAGAACACACATACAACTTTGTTTTAAAACCCTTATAATAGAAACAAGTACCATAGTACCAAAGAGGTTGTATAACTATAAAGAAAAGTCATGGGGTTGAGTTGGGCATTGGGGTGGGATGCTAAGCAAGCATAGACTGTGGGAGGACAAGGACTGTGTGTGTGCTGGGAGGGAGATTTGAATAGTGTGACTATGTCAGATTTGTCACACTAGGACATTATTGAAAATGCACAATACCTCTTTTTAATATATGTTCTCTTTATGTATTCTGCATGATCAGTGCATGTAAAGAAATCATCAATAAAGCTGACTTGACTTGACTTGAATAAGGCGAGGGCCATACGTATGAGTATGTGATGTAGAGAGCCAAAAGCTAGTTGTGTTCTATATGTGTGTATAGAGCGAGGTGGGAGTCAGCGCTTTCATAGTGTTTGAGAGCATATGCTGAGTATGTGGGGGAGGATGGGCTGTGCCTGTGGGGCCTGATGTTAGTCTGGGAGCCCAGATAGAGTAGCATGCACAGGAAAATGCTTTGCCAAGCAACCATCGCTATGATTTTTATCACTTTGCAAGCGGTTCTTTTACCCAGCGCCTAAAGTGACAGTGATGGCTCTGGTGCACCAACTGTGTTACACCAACCATGGACTGTGGCTGACAGTGACACCACAGATGACTAAAATATGTGCAGTTGTCACATTAGGGTTTGGACTTCTACAGATTATAAATGTATTTCCTTTTCAGGCTTTTAAACGGAAATATGTATATATTATTGTTTTTTTAATTTGTGAAAACAATCACAGCTCTCTGATATTTCATCACAAGTGTAATAGGTAGCCTAGGCCTAATGTAATAATGAAATAAATGCAAATCTTATAAAATAACTATAATTCAATAATAATAGTAGTAATAGTAATAACAGTAATAACTATAGTTATTAATAAGAAGTTGAAAACCACGAGTGTTGTAATTACATCTGTACTACTTCTACTTCATACAACTCTGTCACCCGGAAATTCACATGCACACATGCACGGATGTGCACGCACACGCACACGCACACGCACACATTACTTACTACGTCATACAACTCTGGGGTGGTGGTGGTGCATGAGTGTGTGTGTGTGTGTGTGTGTGTGTGTGTGTGTGTGTGTGTGTGTGTGTGTGTGTGTGTGTGTGTGTGTGTGTGTGTGTGTGTGTGTGTGTGTTTGTGCAGTCCCCCCCCCTGTCGGCTTCCCTGTGTGTGTGTGTGTGTGTGTGTGTGTGTGTGTGTGTGTGTGTGTGTGTGTGTGTGTGTGTGTGTGTGTGTGTGTGTGTGTGTGTGTGTGCTTGCATTTGCGTGTGTGCATGCACATGTGTGCGTGTGTGTGGTTAGACTGAGCTTGTGTGTGGGGGGAGCCTGGACAATGTGCATGATAGGACATGGACTGTGCATTGCTGGATGTGGTCTGCACTGTGCAGTATGATCAATGGCCATCGAAACTGGTTAAAGTCCCATTGTCATGGTGACCACCGCACAAAGTGCACACACTTTGGGACTGAGGTAGTAGTGCTACACAATTGTTTGTCACCAACAAACATTGAAACAAACATAGGCCTACTATACTCTTATTTTTCAGAAATTAGCTTCAAACTTTCTCACACACAATAACATATGTGCAAACAACAGCATGATTAAAGCGACCGCAACAGCATGTTTAAGATAGCTTTACAAAGACAGGATGTAGAGCACTTTTCTGAGTTAAAGGTACACTGTGCAGGAAATGGTCAAAAAAGGTACTGCAACTATGCTGCTCATTGAAACTGGACTGCCTTTTCATGAATATTTATTATGTAATAAACTAATATTTTTTTGTTTGGCCCAAGTACAGTCATTTTTGCAGTTAAAATGTCTATTTCTGGAAATTCAAAATGGTGGACCATGGAGAAGATCCCCCTATTCGAGACTCACTAGTTTGACGCCGTGTCGCCCGAGAGAGCTGTACTTGCGCCTTACGTCATTCAGAGTGACAGCTGCCTCACGGTGCACAAAAGCAAATGGCGCACTTGTGCACTTCATGCACTATGTTTCAGTCCGTAACTAGGATACGGGCAGACGCACTGAAACATGAACACTGAAGTGCACAAGTGCACCATTTGAGATTCAGTCGTGTTTTCAGTAATTCAAGCAATTCTGCAAACGACACCCTGATGCAACCGCATTTTTATTAGCAGGCCTAAGTATTTGTTAAACGTACCTTGCGCTGAGGTCCTGTTATTGCAAACGAGGCATAGGCCTATTAAAAGCATTAGAGTTCTAAGTTTGCTCGCAGTTGTCTTAAATCATGAATTAACCTTAATAATTATTTTTGTAGGTGGCCAACATGTAACCTAATAATAATAAAAAATGCATAGGCCTACCCTAGGCAGATGCAACTTTATCTTGACAAGATCTATACAAGAAGCTCGCAGTAGCTTTGTGTCCAGAAGCTGGCATATTAGACGCATCAGCGCTCTAAGTTTGGAAATTGGCTCGTGGTTGCTTTGAGTCAAGGTCCCGTTATTGCAAACAAGGTGAAGCAGTTTAAGCTAAGTTATTACAGTAGCCTATTTTTGTAGGTGGCCAACGTGCAGGGATGGTTAAAGATACAGTTACATGTATTTTCAATACAAATACAAAATACTCAGCAAAAAGTGTTACAAATAAGATACAAAATACATAGGGGCCTAACTGTAACAGTATCTAATATCGAAATACAGTATTTTGTATTTTCAAGACACAAAATACACAACAAAATACAACAAAAACCATTGTGTACAAAAACTACCAATTTGACTTACACAGTTAAATTAATTGATCAATTAATTTCTGAGGAATAAATTGATGATTAGAAAACAAATAAAAGCTCAAACAAGAAAGAAAGAGGCCCTGCTGTAGGCTAAGTATGTATGTATGTATGCCCTTTATCGTCCCAGTGGGGAAATTCATGTGTTGCAGGGGTATCATACAGTACATGCGTACAACTTGTGCAAAAATACTGAAGATGACATACAATGACCAAAAAGTTGAATAATATTACAAGGGAGATATGTACTGTAGGCTGTGTCCTCATAACTAATTTTTCAAACAGCTTTGCATTCCAACGGCGATGGGGCCGGTTTATGAGGCCTGCAAATGAGAACATCTCTCATTTTCCTGATAATTTTTCACTATTTTCTACGTGTGATTAACATTTCTTTACTCTGAATGCTTTGGCATAACGCCCACTGAAAGATACAGTGATGCGGCGAGGGAAAAGCCCTTTGGAAGCTGCCATTGAAGGCAGTGTGGCAGTAAGACAATGAGTCTTAAAAATAGTTTTCGACAAAGTAATAAAAAGGGCCCACGTGTGCGTAGGATCCGGTATCCGGTTCCGGATCCGGCAGGATCTTAAGCAGTGGATCCGGTATCCGGCAGGATCCTGAAAATCAGGATCCGGTGCATCTCTAAATAATACTATAAGGGAGATACTGTAGGCTGTCATCATAACTAATTTTTCAAGCAGCTTCGCATTCCAACGTTGGCGATGGGGCCGGTTTACGAGGCCTCTCAACTGGTCACCCTTCATTCTTGGCTTAATTTGTTTGAATTAACATGTCAGTGCCATAAGAATAGCGCTCATTTCTGTGACAAAGTAGAGATACAAGTGCTTATAGGATGGTGGCCAGAGTAGGTATTGCAACTATACTGCTCATTGAAACTGCGCTCCCTATAGCATGGTGGCCAGAGTGGGTATTGCAACTATACTGGTTGGCTCTATGAGTGCATTCCAATATGCGACCTTGCTTCCTCCACTTGTGCTTGTGGCCTCGTCCCGCCTCCGTGGAGAAAACAATTAAGTTTCCCAGCTGTCAGCCTAGCCACAACAACTTTTAGGGGACTGTTTTTCATTCACCATCCCAATTGCAAATGAGAAAAAGACTTTACAATTGAGCTTTTGTGAGATATTTAAATATAATGCTGTTGTCTGTGATTTCATCCCGACATATTACTTCCTGGTACGAGGCCACAAGCAGAAGTGGAGGAAGCAAGGTTGCATATTGGAACGCACTTTGGCTACAGCTAGTTTTAAAACAATATGCACAGGTAATATCTCAATTCTACACAAAAGGCCCTAAATGGCAAACTGAAAGCAAGTTTGAATGACATGGGGAAAATATTAACACCTCATTGAGGAATTAAGTAAATGATTAGCCAATCACCTTGAACCAAACTGAACTTGCAGTCAAGGCTTAAAGTGTACCTCCGGGATTTTGGACACCAGACCTCATTTCCGAGTCAGCCAGGGTGTAAACAATGTGTCCAGAACGTTTTTTTCACATTCCATGCAGTCCTTGTGAATTCTCATATCCATGTTGCTAAGCTAGCGCAAGTGAACGGAGATGGTAGTAGCCTGCCCCCAAAAATAGTCTTATCCCGTTTAAACAACATTCAAAATAAAACCGTTATTATACCATACTGCAAGTGTAAATGTTTGTCTTAGTAGAATGAAGTTTGAAATTAAACCAACCTTGCACTGCGTGGATTTTGCCATGTTGAGAGACTATTTTCTCGGGGTCGGCGGAATTTTACTTTGCTCTCTTCAGTTGTGATGTAGCCCACCCACCCACTGCAGGGACCCGCAAGAGACATTGCAAATCAAGGCTAGTTCTACAACTGCTTTCGGATCGAATAGTGGATTAAAACCCAACGACATAGCACCATGGTACATCAGTGTGTATATACCAACTGCAATAATAAAGCCCACAGATGGGTATCGGCAAGTTTCCATTGGTTTCCGTGAAAGATGTTGAAAGAACCAAACTCTGGCTCCTGGCTGCAGGGCTACATCAACACACCGATGGAGACGCTCCGTAAGCTACCCCGGTGCTTTGCAGTGACCATTTCAGTCCCGACGACTTCAAAAAGTCCTTCTCGAAGTCTAATACCTACACGGAAAACTCTAAAAGTGTCCGCGGTGCCAACCGCATTCCCAGATCTACATTTTGTGGCGCGCACCAACAGTCTCCGAAGAACAGGTTTGCTATGCTTTTTGCTTCTATGATGGTAGTAGTAGAGTCATAATTGGAGGTTCCGTGACCAACCTCTGGCAACAATGTTTTGATGATTGATTTGACCTCTATGGACCCTTTAAAAAAGATTTAGCCCCCATGTCCCTCGCAAAAATCCCGGGCTTTTTTGCTAGAGAGCCAAATTCAAAATGGCGTCCGGCGGCATCTCTAAAAAAAAACTTTTGATCTGAATGACCTAGAATCATGTATGAAGGCACTTTTTCATATGAGTCAACCATGAGGATTCCAAATCTGACATCATTTTGGTTATAAAACTTTGTTTTGACAGCGAAATTCAAGATGGCCGCCATCTAGAACCGTTATTTTCGACCTTTTTAGGCCGTCACCGCCCAAAATTATCATATTTGGACTGGGAACCTTCCAATTTGTGTGACTCCATTTCTCATGTAAAGATATTGAGAGAATAGCTGATCTACAAGCCCAGAATTCCTCACATTGGGAGGCGTAGTGGGCTTGTAGATGGGCTATTTTAACAATGTGTCTTTTTTTAATAGGCTATTATTTGACAATTTGGCAGGTATTTTAGCATTGTTTGATGATTAGTTTGGATGCAGTGATGGTCTTTGACTTTGAGAGTCCTTACATCATGACCCCACCCCCCCCAAAACAGTGGGTCTTGACCCACAGGTTGAGAACCACTTATCTAGTAGAAAAACCCTTCACGTTTCACATTTTCCAAGCATTCTTGCACAGAGAGGCCCGTTGAGGAACTCGAGGCAAGAGCTGCTGAAATGGAAGAAGTGCGCTCGCAGCAGTGATCAACTTGGTTGAAGACCAAGTGGTCTTGCAGCTGGGGGAGCTTCACAAACTGACTGTGTTGTTGAGGAATGTGTGGTCTTATTCAACCCCAATGGCACATACAGGAAGACGCAGAAGAGCAAGCTCATCTCGAAGATCTCCCTCCACCCTGTTTTGATTTAAGAATCCTATCTTGCTCTAATTGACATAGGCATGATCTGGAGCAGGGTTTCCCAAACTGGGGTGTGTGCACCCCTAGGGGTGCACGGCCTGCCTTAAGGGGGTGCGTGAGCTGAATAGAGCAATGGCGGATATGGTCGTTTTTTTATCCAGTATTAATGAACATTAAGTAGTTTTTAATTGTATGGTGCATTCTATGCTGGAAGGGTCCATCTGAAGTGTAGTTTAATTCCAAGGCTATTGGAAAAGAGAATTCCCCAAAAACGACTGTGCTTAATATGCAGTGAATGAGCAGTGAATCCATACTTGTGTGGCCATCAGATTCAGCACACCAAAATATTCGCTGAGGGGGTGCGCGAACCACATTGAAATCTACAAGGGGGTGCACAAGGAAAAAAGTTTGGGAACCCCTGATCTGGAGGACGGGAACTCCATCAGCAGAAGATTGGCAGACACAGGACGGCACCCTATACAAGTAGGTTGGGCTATGCCCAAAAGCTGTCATCCATCATCCTTGCCTTCTCATGCTCCCAGTATCATCGGTGCCAATGATCCCTACGATACACTATACTTAACAAAAGAAGAAGAACGAGACCTGCGCATACATGGTGCACATACATACACATGCAATTGACAAGTTCCCATCTGCCAAGTCTTTCAAAATGTTATTGTGTAGTGTCAAAAACAAGAAAAAGACTACACCATTGAGCAGTCTGAAGCTCTTCACTGTTAATGATGGTCAATGACAGTCAGGTTGTAGTGGCCCTGTTGTTATTGATGCAGCTGATATACCGATGTCTACGGCAGCTTCCTGGCATGCTAAGCATTAAGAGAGACAAAGAGACGGTCCTCTTCTGTGACCTTTTGACAGAAGAGATGGCAGACAGCCTGTAAAACAGTGTAGCTGCACAATGCCATGATGCCAACTCAAGGTTCTATGAAAAAGGAAAATCATCAGTGTATGAGCTCCCAGGGTCACCCCTATGTTCCCCGAGTCCTATGTCCCCCGGCCACCGGGGAACTTAGAACCCTTTTTTCAAAAAGGGGTTCTATTCCTGCTGCTTCCAAGTAGACTGCTGCCGCATGACTAGCGAGGGTTGTTGTTAGAGTTATGGTTAGGGTTAGGCTGCCACTGTTCGCAAACTTGACATGAAATACGCATGGCAACCGTTCGTGCAAGAGATATGCATGTGAAACATCCTGGGCCATACAATGCGGGGAACATGGGACCCCTTTGAGGAAAAGGGTCGGTAGTTCCTCAGTCCCATACAAAGACCGGGGAATACAGGAGCCAGGGAAGCTATACGCTATACTCTCAACCATGTTTGAGTGGCGATGGGTGGTTCTTTAGTGTGGGGTGGCACACTAGATACGGCAAGTAGTTGGGACAGAGTTGGCATAAGCTGTCTGCATATGGAGGGAGACAGATAAAAGACTTTCTCTTCATGGTCTTCGACTTGGAAGCACAGGCTTCAGCCATGGTGCTACTTTTCTTGTCTGCATAGATCATCTGTATCGTGAACACAAGCAGCTGTTGTACTCCCTCTTCAAGGTGAACAGAGAGCAACCGAGAGTTGCTGCCTTGCCACAGAGCTCTTTAGCACCTTATCATGTACTGATGATTTTCCTTTTTCATAGAACCCTACAGGTAAGTTGGCATCACAGCCTGTAAAGTAGTGTAGCTGCACAATGCAGTCTGCCATCTCTTCTGTCAAAAGGTCACGGAAGAGGACCGTCTCTTTGTCTCTCTTAATGCTTAGCATGCCAGGAAGCTGCCGTAGACATCGGTATCAGCTGCATCAATAACAACAGGGCCACTACAACCTGACTGTCATTGACCATCATAAACAGTGAAGAGCTTCAGACTGCTCAATGGTGTAGTCTTTTTCTTGTTTTTGACACTACACAATAACATTTTGAAAGACTTGGCAGATGGGAACTTGTCAATTTCATGTGTATGTATGTGCATTACCATGTATGCGCAGGTCCTGTTCGTCTTCTTTTGTTAAGTATAGTGTATCGTAGGGATCATTGGCACCGATGATACTGGGAGCATGAGAAGGCAAGGATGATGGATAACAGCTTTTGGGCATAGCCCAACCTACTTGTATAGGGTGCCGTCCTGTGCCTGCCAATCTTCTGCTGATGGAGTTCCCATCCTCCAGATCATGCCTATGTCAATTAGAGCAGAGTTTCTCAAAGTGGGGCGCAAGCCTTCCTGGGGGGGCGCGGAGGCATCACAGTGTGATATCTGCCACCCCCCCCCCAAAAAAAAGATTTCCTATATGGCCAATAAGCCAATATGTTTAAAGCCCCCCTCACCAACATTATATTATTCATTGTCATTGATTTGAATAGAATAGGAAATGAACACACATCTGCACTGCATTCGACTGCAGTCCCTCTTTGTTTTATCTCACCTTTCCTTTAATTCTGCGCAGCAATCGCAAAATCAGTTTGTGCAAGTACTGCTTTTGCTTAGAAACCATTTATTTACTAATTTACCTCAGGTCAGAAATAACTATGATAGCGCCAGCCAGAAGTGATTTTTACCCCACTAAAAGGGGGAGGGGCCACGGAGGCATCCAGACCCTCTGAGGGGCAAATGATGGGAAAAGTTTGAGAACGACTGAATTAGAGCAAGATAGGATTCTTAAATCAAAACAGGGTGGAGGGAGATCTTCAAGATGAGCTTGCTCTTCTGCGTCTTCCTGTATGTGCCATTGGGGTTGAATAAGACCACACATTCCTGGGGGAGCTTCACAAACTGACTGTCTTCAACCAAGTTGATCACTGCTGTGAGCACACTTCTTCCATTTCAGCAGCTCTTGCCTCGAGTTCCTCAACGGGCTTCTCTATGCAAGAATGCTTGGAAAATGTGAAACGTGAAGGTCTTTTTTTTAACTAGATACGTGGTTCTCAACCTGTGGGTCAAGACCCCCCTGATTTGGGTGGTGGGGTCATAATGTAAGGACTCTCAAAGTAAAAGACCATCACTGCATCCAAACTAATCATCAAACAATGCTAAAATACCTGCCAAATTGTCAAATAATAGCCTACAAAAAAGACACACTGTTAAAATAACCCATCTACAAGCCCACTACGCCCCACAATGTGAGGAATTCTGGGCTTGTAGATCAGATATTCTCTCAATATCTTTACATGAGAAATGGAGTCACACAAATTGGGAGGTTCCCAGTCCAAATATGATAATTTTGGGCGGTGACGGCCTAAAAAGGTCGAAAATAACGGTTCTAGATGGCGGCCATCTTGAATTTCGCTGTCAAAACAAAGTTTTATAACCAAAATGATGTCAGATTTGGAATCCTCATGGTTGGCTTGTATGAAAAAGTGCCTTCATACATGATTCTAGGTCATCCAGATCAAAAGTTATTTTTTAGAGATGCCGCCGGACGCCATTTTGAATTTGGCTCTCTAGCAAAAAAGCCCGGGATTTTTGCGAGGGACATGGGGGCTAAATCTTTTTTAAAGGGTCCATAGAGGTCAAATCAATCATCAAAACATTGTTGCCAGAGGTTGGTCACGGAACCTCCAATTATGACTCTACTATAGCCCAGTGGTAGAACTATAATGGCTTCGCCTACGTTAGCCAAAACTTGGGCTAGAAGTTACCCTTTTGGATTGGCATGTTGTAATGCTTTACTGTTATTTTGTGTAATTGCTGTGACAAATGGCATTAGACATGACTTGCCGTATTCCTATGGATTCATAAGTTACGCAACGCTATGTGATCTGGCTTGACATTGTGAAATATGTCACTCGTAGCTCTAGTTATTATTACATGGAATGTTTTTTGAGACGAGATGGAATGGGAGGATGAAAGGGAGAGGAGTGTGCGTTCTGTTCGCCAACATGCTGTGTAGACACACGGGTCATCTAGTAACAACCAAACATTGTTATGGCATATGTTTCAATGTTACGAAAGGTTTACAAAGTCGGACAGAAAGCATTACTCTTGATGTTTGCGAGCGAGGTCAGGGAGAGGGGAAAACCGTTCAGTTTTACAAACTTCAAAGATGTTGGAGTTCGCTCTATGGAAAAGTTATGGATGTGTCAAACGAAGCTAGGATTTGTACTAGGAATATCACTCCGCGGCTGTCAAGCTTTCAAACCGGAACACAAATTGCTGATGGTGATCAAACATGATTGCAATGTTGGTTTAATTTCAAACTTCATTCTATCAAGACAAGTATTTACACTTGCAGTCTGGCATAATAATGGGGTTGTTTTGAATGTTGTTGCAACCGGATAAGACTATTTTTGGGGGCAGGCTACTACCATCTCCGTTCACTTGCGCTAGCTTAGCAACATGGATATGAGAATTCACAAGGACTGCATGGAATGTGAAAAAAACGTTCTGGACACATTGTTTACACCCTGGCTGACTCGGAAATGAGATCTGGTGTCCAAAATCCCGGAGGTACACTTTAAGAAATCCAAGCATGTGCCTCATATACTTTTTAACCTACAGCACCATCTTGTGTTCATATTGTGTAATGACATTCTTTAGAACAAAGTATTTGTATTTGTAGTTTTGTGAAATACACAAAATACTATATGAAAGTATTTTGATACAAAATACAAATACATGTACTTCACTTATATGATATAAAAATACAAAATAGTATTTTGTATTTCAAAATGTATTTCAATTAGATGTAATAGCAATACTGCCCATCCCTGCCAACGTGTACATTATTTGGTCAAATGCAATGTACTATCTATCAGCATATTGCATAATATGCCTACCCTGCGCCGATGCAACTTTATCTGGACAAGATCTTTACAAGAAGGTCGCAGTTGAGTCCAGAAAGTCCCGTTATTGCAAACGAGGCATATTGGCAGCTAAGTTTGCTCGCATTTGCCTTCGGTTCCGCTTCGGTCCCGTTATTGCAAACGAGGCATAGGCCTATAAGCAGTTTGTGGATTAACCTAAATAATTATTTTTGTTGGTGGCCAACATAAATTAATAAAAAAAAAACTCGTTACCGTTTAAGCCGTATGCCATGATAGTCTGGCAATGCAATTTATTAGCCCGTTACTAATAGCCGAACAGTTTGCCGTGTGCCACTGATTTAGAATTGAAAATGAGGCGTATTTATGATTGAGAATTAAAGAAATGTTTTTGTATGTGGACAAAACAGCCCTCGTGCACGCCGATTGAGAATTAAAGTAGTCTAATGTTTTTGTGTATCAACAAAACCACCCAGCACTACAGCTGTGCACGAGCTCCCAAATCCACGAGTACGCACAACCCAAATCCCGTCCATCCGCACAACCCAAATCCCGCCCATCCTGGCCGACACGGCGTCAAACTAGTGAGTCCCCCCCCCCCTTTCATATATGAAAAGTGCAATTTTCCCAGTCATGAGGAATACTTAGAATGATGGTGGTGGTACGTATTCATGAAAAGGGTAACATTAGTGAATGGGTAGCATGAATTCTGGAAATGAAGAGTTCAGATGCAAAACCCCCTAACTCCATTTCTGAAGACCTGCACTTCTATATTTTTAGAGAACCCCGTTGTTGGTTTGGTTTACATTTATGTACTTGATAATACATATAAATAGTTATATTACATAAATAACATTTACAAATATGCAATTTTGACAGCTTTGTATTAAATAAAAATGAATTAAGATTATTTTTTGAAAAGGCACTTAGGGGGTTTTGCATCTGAACTCTTCAAATAAACAACTAAAAATCTTACACAGTGTACCTTTAATGTAAAATCATATCTACGTCTATGCTCAGACTGAATAACCAAGAAAGACATTTGAGACATTTTAAAGAGTACATTACAAAACCAATGCTCTTACAGCATGAGGAAGAATAGGCCTGTAGACATAGACTACGAAGCATTTGCAAGCTTAAGCATTATATACATTCAAATTATTTACATGGGCAGACAGATAATGAGATGAAAAAAAATCTGAAATCTACGCCCTCATTGAAATTCAAATGAAGATCTGGACCTCTCTCTTTGTTCGACAATGGACACAAAACAGATTTAAAAGTTAAGTTTTGCACAAACCAACACATTTCCTTGTGAACACAAAGGAGGCATTTGAAAAGGACAGAGTAAGAGAGAGAGAGAGAGAGAGAGAGAGAGAGAGAGAGAGAGAGATAGAGAAGGCAATAGAGTATCTTTTGTCAAAAGTGGAAGGGGGGAGTCAAAAGAATAGTGTTAGCTTGATAGCCTAAGTCATTTTTTGGTCAAAACTCTCCTACTCCTATTGCTGCATCATCCTGTATTTCTGTCTGTGTCATTGGCCAATCACAACACAACATTCAATTGACATTCTAGTAATTAATGTCATCAGAAAAAAACAGCCAGGCAGAGACTGTGAGAGACAGGGGGAGGCAGATAGAGAAAAAAATAAGAGCGTAAAAGAGGAAGAGAAGAGATCAAATGTTAGAGTGAAAGAGAATTAGAGATTGGGGAGGGGATTCGAAAGAGAATGAAAAGAATGAATGGGTGAAAATGAGTCTTTCCCTTCACTTTCTTAGAAGCATCGTCAAAATACATCTTAAAGTGTGTAGTCGGGAGTGTACTTGACTTGACTTGACTTGAAAGCTTTAATGTCCTTTAAAAAGGCAATTTGATTTACAGCACAGCAGAATGCGTGGCATAAAAACATATAGGCCTACAATAAAACACATACAGTACAACAAATACACTCAATAAATAGCTAAACATATAGTTACTGTGTAAATAAATACGTAATAAATACAGACCACTGATCAAATGCATCCATTAACCCAATATGAAAGTCCATAATGTCATGAATGTATCTCCCACATCTTGTTCAATTCGTTAATTGCCATGGGGATGAAGGAGTTCTTTGCTCTATTCGTTCTAATATTGGGGTATCTATACCTGCGTCCTGAAGGGAGTGTTTGGAACTTAACTGAGAGGGGGTGGGTAGTGTCAGTACAAACTTTGTCCGCTTTCTTGGTTAACCTATCTAAATAAAGTTTATGAAGCTCATTTTGCTGACGCCCCATTATTTTCCCACATGTTTTCACAATTTTACCCAGTTTACTTTTGTGCGTCACTTTAGAGTGACCATACCAGCATACCATACCATAGGAGAGAACGCTTTCAATAAAAGACTTGTAAAATAAGGTTAAAATGGTGTTGTCAACATTAAAAAAGTTAAGTTTCCTTAGGAAATACAAACGTTGTTGACCCTTTTTGTAAATTGCATCTGCACAACTGTCCCATGACAACTTGTGGTCTATAATCAGACCAAGGTATTTATAATCAGTCACCACTTCAATCTCCTCTCCTCCAATAATTGAGGGGGGAGTTGGTAATGCTTTTTGTCTAAAATCAAAGATAATCTCTTTTGTTTTTGAAATGTTGAGGTGCAGGTTAGACCTCTTCGACCAGTTGACGAATTCCTCCAGTACTGGACCATGCGTGGTTTCATTGTGGTTCAGCAGGCTTACCACGGCTGTGTCATCCGCATACTTAATTATGTGGCAGCCAGGGTGACTACTACGACAACTGTCAGTATACAAAATAAAAAGCAAGGGTGAGAGAACACTACCTTCTGGAGTTCCGATAGAGGTAAGTCGCACATCTGACAAGATGTTGCCTACCTTCACCTGCTGTGCTCTTGTCACGAAACACAGACTCAAGGCACAGGAGGTCAGTTTTCAGATTTTACTTGATGGTTTGCAGGAATTCATACAGTGAAACAGAAACTGGACTCATCAACGCTCAGAGGATACACTTGGCAAAAATGGAGATTAACGTAGGAGTAAGGCATTCGGTCCAAATGAAAATAAAGCAGAGTCCAACAATTCAATAAGATCAAAAGTCCAAAATGAAAACTTAACTTCAGAGATTCAAACGGCAAGGAGCTTGGAGTCCGTGTAGCTCAAGACGAAGCCAGACAAAGAATGAACAAAGACAGGGGTTTACATAGGGCTGGCAATTAAGAAAACAAAGGGCAGGTGAGAGGTTTGGTAATGGGGTAACGAGGGTAACAGGTGGCCAATTAGTAATCAGGGGAGAGTGAGCGTGAAGCTGTGGTTTCAGGTGATTGGAGAGAGGGCGTGATTGGTGGAGAGCCTGGTGTGGCTGTGACATTACCCCCCCCTCCAGGAGGCACTCCCGAGGACGAGGGACCTCGGCGGCGCGGTCGACCCCTACCACGGGGGGCTGGTCGGCTGGGGTGGGTCATATGAAAGTCGACGAGCATGGTGGGGTCCAAGATATCAACTCGGGGAACCCACGACTGATCTTCAGGGCCATAACCTTCCCAGTCGACCAAATACTCCAGACGACCTCTGCGGCGCCGAGAGTCAAGGATGGTCTTGACCGCATAGACGGGACCCTCGTCCAGGAGGAGTGGCAGTGGAGGATCCGCAATCACACCAGGCTCTGTGGGAGAAGAGGAGACAGGTGAATGAAAGGGTTTGAGAAGCGAGACATGAAAAGTTGGATGAATCTTGTAACTAGGAGGCAACTGCAACTTGAAGGTGACTGGATTTATCTTCTGTGTGACAGTGAAGGGGCCAATATATCTGGGACTTAGCTTTTTACAGGGGAGACGCATTCTGATGTCTCTGGTCGACAGCCACACCTTCTGCCCGACCGCATACTCGAATGGAGGGGACCTGCGGACGTCAGCGTGGTGCTTCTGACGGCGGACTGCCCTCTGCAGGTGGTGGTGAGCCTTGTTCCAGACTCTCTGGCTTTCCCGGTGCCATGCGTCAACTGCTGGGACGTTAGATGATTCATCAGACCAAGGGAAGAGAGGTGGTTGGTAACCGAGCATGCACTGGAAAGGGGTAAGGCCAGTGGAGGGTTGGTGCAGGGAGTTTTGTGCATACTCGGCCCAGGGGAGGAACTGGGCCCAGCTGTTTTGGCGGTCATGGCAGAATGTGCGCAGGAATCGTCCGATTTCCTGGATCTTCCGCTCAGTTTGGCCGTTGGTTTGAGGGTGATAGCCCGAGGAGAGGCTAACAGTTACTCCCAACTTTTGCAGGAAGGCCCGCCAGAATCGAGAGATGAACTGGGGCCCCCGGTCCGACACAATGTCCTCTGGAAGGCCGAAGTTCCGAAAGACGTGTGTGAACAATGCGTCAGCTGTGTCTGCTGCTGTTGGAAGGCTCTTCATTGGAATCAGTTTGCAGGCCTTTGAGAACCTGTCCACGATGACAAGAACACAGGTGCTGCCATTGGAAGGAGGGAGATCCGTGATGAAATCTACACCTAGGTGTGACCAGGGCCTTTGTGGAATGGGTAATGGGACAAGTTTGCCTGCCGGCAAGTGGCGTGGACTCTTGGATATTGCACATGCTGAACAGGGGGTGACGAATTGACGGACATCCTTTGCCATTCCAGGCCACCAATAGCGGTTCTGGAGAACAGTGAGAGTGGCATTGGCACCAGGGTGTCCGGTCCCAAGAGATGAGTGGGCAGCAGTGAGGAGTGGACTACGTAGACTTTTGGGAACATAGACATGGGAAGCTGGAGCATTAGCTGGAGCAGGGTCAGTCTGGGTGGCAGCTCGAATCTGGGCATCAATTGCCCACAGTATGGGGCTCACAATGATCTCTGGGGGCAGTATTGGCTCAGGGGGGTCAGTGTCTTCTTCAGAGTTGTGAAGACGGGAGAGGGCATCTGCTCGCACATTTTTGGAACCAGCACGGTAGGTAATTGTGAATTGGAAGCGTGTGAAGAACAGGGCCCACCTTGCTTGTCTGGGATTCAATCTTTTGGCCTGACGGAGGTATTCCAGGTTTTTGTGGTCAGTGAGGACAGTGAATGGGTGCTTGGCCCCCTCCAGCCAGTGACGCCACTCCTCCAAGGCAAGCTTAATGGCGAGCAGTTCTCTATCACCGACGTCATAGTTGCGCTCTGCAGCTGTGAGCTTCTTGGAGAAGTAGGCGCAAGGGTGGAGGCGATGAGATTCTTTTTGGACCTGGGACAGAATGGCTCCAACTCCAGATGTAGATGCGTCAACTTCCACCACAAATGCTCTCTCAGGGTCTGGATGGCAGAGGATGGGTGCTGTGGTGAATGCTCTCTTGAGCTGGTCGAATGCCAGTGTGGCTTCTGAGTTCCAGGCCAGGGATTTGGGTTTGTTACGGAGGAGGGAGGTCAATGGGGAAGTTAGCATACTGTAGTTGTGGATAAAGCGTCGATAGAAGTTTGCAAAGCCCAGGAAACGCTGGAGCTCTTTGATGGTCTGCGGACGAGGCCAGGACTGCACTGTTTTCCACTTTCCCATCATCCATACTCACTCCTTGTGGGCTGACGTCATATCCCAGGAACTGGACTGTGGTCTGGTGGAATGCACACTTCTCCGCTTTGAGGTACAAGCTGTACTGCCTCAACTTAGACATAACCTGGGTAACATGCTGCACATGAGTCTGGTAGTCAGACGAGTATATTAAAATATCATCGATGTAAATGATGACAAATTTGTTGAGGTACTCACGAAATATCTCGTTCATGAAGCCTTGGAAGACGGATGGGGCATTGGAAAGACCGTAGGGCATCACCAGATATTCGTAGTGGCCTGTGGGTGTGATGAATGCGGTCTTCCATTCATCTCCCTTGCGAATTCGCACCAAGTTGTAAGCGCTACGGAGGTCCAGCTTGGAGTAGACAGTTGCTCCTCGTAGCTGTTCAAGAGCAGCTGGAACAAGCGGCAGGGGGTAGCGAAACTTGGTGGTGATTTTGTTCATTGCCCTGTAGTCGATGCAGGGCCTCAGGCCGCCATCTTTCTTAGACACAAAGAAGAATGGAGAGGCGGCTGGGGATGTTGAGGGTCGAATGTAGCCCTGTTCCAAGGCCTGGGCCACATATTCCTCCATGGCATGTTGTTCGGGGATGGACAATGGGTAGATCTTTCCATGTGGTATTGGATGTCCTGGCAGGAGATCAATGGCACAGTCCCATGGTCGATGTGGAGGTAGACTGGTTGCACGTTGGGGACAAAAGACATCTGCGAAAGAGGAGTACTCTGGAGGAATGTGAATGGGCTGGTTCTGGTGAGGACTCTCAAGGGTTGTAGCTTGGACTGACAGGGGGGCAGTGAGGGCCCGTTGGATTGGGAGTTGGGGAAAACATGACCCATGGCAGGATTCACCCCAACGGAGGATTTCACCCGTGGTCCAGGAGATGGCAGGTGAGTGCTTCTTTAGCCAGGGAAGGCCTAGTATTATGTCAACTGTGGCATTGTCTAACACTAGGAAACTAATGGGCTCTACGTGAAGGCTTCCTACACTTAGCTCTAGAACATTAGTTTGGAATTGTACCTGTTTGCGGGCGAGAGGCTTCCCCACTATTGAGTGGACGGTGAAGGTTGTGGAGCAGCGGGTCTTCGGGAGTTGGAGTTGATGGCAAAGGGATCCAGATATGAAGTTCCCAGCGGAGCCTGAGTCAAGGAGTGCAGAAACCAAGTGTTTGGAAGAGGCAACAGTGAGGAAAACAGGGATAAGGAGAGGCTTGAGATGCACTTCAGGAGCATAGACTGAACTCACCGTTGGACGTGGTGGACGAACTGGACATTTGGCGATGAGGTGTGCATCTGACCCACAGTACAGACAGAGACCTTGTGTCATCCGACGGCTGCGCTCAGTAGGACTGAGCTTTGTGGTGTCCACCTGCATGGGTTCAGGATCACTCTTCGGCGTGCGGTTGGAGGTTGGTACTAGCACATTGGCATCTTGCATGCAAGCCTCACGGCGATGGGCGACTCTGATAGCAAGCTGGATGAATCGTTCTAATCCAATGGAGTCATCATAGGAAGACAGGTGCAGGCGGAGAGATGGTTCGAACCCTTGGCGGAAGGTGGTGATCAAGGCTGCTTCGTTCCAGCCACTAGATGCAGCTAGTATTCGGAAACGCAGGGCATACTGTGTGATAGCGCTTCTACCTTGTTTCAGGTTGTAGAGTTTGGTCTGGATGGTAGAATCTCTCTCTGGAATCACGAACACCTCCTTGAAGTGAGCGACAAAGTTTTCAAGAGATGTAGTGGCATTTCCAGGGTTGTTCCACACGCTTTCTGCCCACTGGAGAGCACGGCCGGTCAGCATTGAGATGATGTAGGCGATGCGTGCACGGTCATTTGGGAAACGACGAGGGTGCATCTCGATTGCCAAGGAGCACTGTAGCAAAAACCCTTTGCAGCCTTCAGGGTCCCCAGAATAGGGTGTAGGGTTCATCACATGCGAGTGGGCAATCACTGGAGCCAATGGAGTCACCTGCTGGGCCTGTGGCATCTGCTGGACCTGCGGTGGCTGTGGGGCCTGCTGGATCGGCTGAGGTTGGAGGATTTGCTGTTGCAGCGGCGGAGTAGCAGCTGCTGTGAGTGGTTGGCCGAACTCGTCCATCAGGTCTTGAAAGTGGTCTTGGGTTGGATTGATTGTAGGCTGATCCATTGCCTGGTCTGGCTTTCTGTCACGAAACACAGACTCAAGGCACAGGAGGTCAGTTTTCAGATTTTACTTGATGGTTTGCAGGAATTCATACAGTGAAACAGAAACTGGACTCATCAACGCTCAGAGGATACACTTGGCAAAAATGGAGATTAACGTAGGAGTAAGGCATTCGGTCCAAATGAAAATAAAGCAGAGTCCAACAATTCAATAAGATCAAAAGTCCAAAATGAAAACTTAACTTCAGGGATTCTTCTTGGGAGATTCAAACGGCAAGGAGCTTGGAGTCCGTGTAGCTCAAGACGAAGCCAGACAAAGAATGAACAAAGACAGGGGTTTACATAGGGCTGGCAATTAAGAAAACAAAGGGCAGGTGAGAGGTTTGGTAATGGGGTAACGAGGGTAACAGGTGGCCAATTAGTAATCAGGGGAGAGTGAGCGTGAAGCTGTGGTTTCAGGTGATTGGAGAGAGGGCGTGATTGGTGGAGAGCCTGGTGTGGCTGTGACAGCTCTGCCCTGCAGAAAGTCCATAATCCAATTAATCAATTCAAAATCAAAACAAGTCTTTTTTCAGTCTTTCAGCTAAAATGTGTGGGTGTATAGTATTAAAAGCTGAAGAGAAGTCAGCAAAGAGGACACGAGCATGTGTCTTAGCACCTTCCAGGTGCATATAAATATAATCCAAGAGTGTGAGAATGGCATCGTCTGTTCCTCTGTCATGCCTATAAGCGAATTGGAGTGGATCCAGGGCCTGCTGGCAAGAGTTGATGATGTGTGTCTTCACAATCCTCTCAAATGATTTGACTACAAGTGAGGTGAGGGAAATGGGCCTATAGTCCTTAGGGGTTGATGGATGAGGGACTTTGGGAAGGGGGGCCACGTGTGACTTTTTCCAAATGCGTGGGACCACTTGAGTATCCAATGAGTGTTGGAAAAGGGAGCAGAAGACCCCACTCAATTGTGCTGCACAGTATCTCAGCACCTTGCCTCCTATGTTGTCAGGCCCAGGACTTTTCCGGATGTATTCAGTAGTGATGTAATATTGCCAAATTTGTGCATGTCATCATTAGAACATAGCAACCAGTGTGATGTACCCAGTGAAATATCTAGCGAAATCTAATTACAGTAGAAATGTTCATGATCCAGCTCCACCTCAGCTGATACGGTCACGTGTGAAGAAGAAGAGGAACAGTTAAAAAATAAAAAAAATAAAGAAAAGTTCAGCTTCCACACCATTACAGAGGCAGGCAGGCAGGCCTCTCTTCATGTCATGGCTTTTTATGATGATAATAATAATGGCAGTAGAAGAGTGACAGTGTGACAGACTACTGGTGTCCCCTTAACAAGTGGTTAGTTCAGATGTGTCCTTTGAATGCTTGAGTAGAAAAGGCATATCCATTTACAACATATTAATAACATTTATTCTGTTTTCTGGTAGGCCAGTTTGTGTTTTCTCTTCGATTTTTCTAAAGAAATATGTTTGGGGCTTTTATGCCTTTAATTTTGAACAGGGAAGTAGAGAATGTGACAAAAGATGAGTGGGAGAGTGATGGGGAAAGATGAGGAAGTGTCCTCAAGCCTGACTCGAACCCCGTTCCCCAGAAATAGCGCCTTATGTAACTGAAATGTTCCTGCACAGTCCGCCATTCCACCACCTTCTAGTCAACACTCTAGCTCGGACATGTGAGGCACAGCACAATACCGCTGAGCTGAATGACCAGTCCAATAGCTCAGCACGCTACCGAAACTGTATAAAGTGTTCCACGCCACACTCTGCTGGTTGGCTTCCGTTACACTTAGCCAACTGCGCCACGGTGCTTTTTAAAAATTATTTTTCTTGTCATCGTTTTTTTTATTATGTGTTTTTTGAACACATGTGATGAAGACTTCTGTGGAATAAGGAAGTAGTAGACTACTGAAAAAAACTGAAGAGCTGCTGAAAGAAAAAAGAAACCTGTTGAAGTAAGTGTGAATGGCAAGCGTGCAAAGGAAATCTACAAATAGGCCCGTGTAGATGTGAAGCATGAAGATCCCCACCACAGTTTCTCATCAACACACGAATGCACACACACACACAAACACACACACACACACACACACACACACACACACACACACACACACACACACACACACACACACACACACACACGGCCACAACACACACACACACGGCCACAACACACAAGGCTACCCCCGCCCCTCAACCCACTCATGCTAAATAAGGTCTCGTGTCCATTTGAAGTACTTGTGTGATGTCACGTCTTATTTTCAGTTGACCTGATTAGCATTTGGACATTATTGCACTTTTTAACCGCACCTTGCATAGTGTTTCTTTTCACAGTGCAATAAAACATGCTATAGGCCTATACAAGGCGCGGCGGCTTTCTTGAGAAAAGTGAGTTGAGCATTTGGCCCAGCAACCTCACTATCACAATCCCCCTCACAAGTACAATATACAGTATAAGGTTCCACGCTGAAAATGGACACCATTATCCACTTCAATGTTGTTTTTTTTGTCATCTCTCTCATCTCTCAATAATACAAGTGGCACTCTACTAAGGAAACAGGAGGCTGCCTCTCCTGCATGCAACCTGGAGCCTAGGGGAAACAAAACCACAACCTGTCACACACACACAGACACACATGCACGCACACACACACACACACACACACACACACACACACACACACACACACACACACACACACACACACACACACACACACACACACACACACACACACACAAACACCGCAGCCTAACCACAACACAAAAAATACACAAAGAAAGGGCGATCTCAACAGCATGAATGAGGTGCAGATGTAGAGAGACAGTAGGATAGGTGAGGGCAAAGTGTTTAGAGTCAGTGTGTGTGTGTGTGTGGGGGGGGGGGATGCAATACATGCATGCATGTCTGTGCTAATGTGTGAATGAGGGCTTGCTTTACTGATAAGACATTGTCACGTTTGTCTGTTTGGTTCCACACATTGCACCTCAGCGTGTTTTCATAGCATGCCAGCTGATCACAGTTCTCTTTGAGTTCCTCTTGTCCTACTGTAAGTGTGGCTCCTCTTTCTTCAGCTGTTACAAACTCCACCTCAACCACACTTTAAAAGTCCTCTTAGCAAGACCAAAGACCTGATTACACTCTACCGATGTAAGTAATAGATAGGATAATGTAATAACATTGCAATATCAACACATGAAATACATCCAGCTTATTACCATGGGCAGTCATGGATAAGCAGTTAGGGCGGGGGTGGAGAACAATATATGACCTGTACAATTAACGCAAGGCTACCATAAGTGACACAGTTTCTTTAGGACAACTCTTTGAGACAACAGTAATATTACTCTGGGACATCCATTAATCTACAATCTTGCAGGCTACACAACTGTAGGTAGGCCTACTGTGATGCCCCATATTCAACTAGATCCCTTGGTCACAAGTCCTCTCAGTCTGAGGACTTAATTTAATATGCTGTGAGGAAAATTAGTTTAGTTATAGTTTAAGTGATAGGGACAGATAGTGTTGGACACAGGACTCAAAAGGGCATACTGAACCCTTGCACATAACCCTCAGAACACCTTTCTCCATTCAGGGCACTCCCTCATGAAGTTCATAAAGCCAGCCCTGTTTATAACTGCCTATACTTTATATTTATAATACTACTGTATTCAATGGAGAGCTTGCATCTAATCTTCCGTCAGCATGGACAAGGTAGCCAACTTGCACAGAGAAATATCACAGACCCAATAGGACTGACATGAGTACATAGCCCGCATAGACATTGACAGAGATGAATGTGAAAAAAAGTGAAAGCCCAACTGGGAAAGTCCAACTCCCATTGTCATTGTGACACAGAACTCCACAGCACACAAGTAAACACTGCACACAGCTCAACGTGGGGGAAAACAAGCAATTTCAAGGGCGGGCCCAGAGTTGCCGACTGGGTCTACCGAACCCAACTACCTTGTGTGCCTCTCTACATCACATACCCATAAATGTAAGGCCCTCGCCCTATTCAAGTCAAGTCAAGTCGGCTTCATTGTCGATTTCTTTACATGCACTGGTCATACAAAGATTTGAAATTATGCTTCTGACTTTCCCTTGCAATGGCTCCTGAATGGGAGCAGTGCGGCGGGATGGTACCATGCTCAGGGTACCTCAGTCGCAACTAACGCTTGCGTAATAGGCTATACATTTCTGAGGAACTAATGATTGACACATAATAGGCAAGAATGGGCAACACCAATCATGTGCAGCATCAGTGTTCTAACCATGTATTTACACAGTGAGATTGCAGATTACCATGGTAGTACTAGACCATTGTACCTGTATAACCAACAAACATTGAAACAAATACTCTACTCTTTTTTGGACACAGGTGTTGACCATGCTTCCTGCCTTTACAATATTATATAATGACTTGCTGCGACGTGTGCATGCACATCCGTTTAACCAAATCAGAAACTTTCTCAGACTCAGTGGCTGTTTCTCAAAGTCAAGGATCCTAGCCTTGCAAGGACAAGAAACGCCCAGTGATTGAATACTCCGCGGAGTTCACCAAAAAGTATCCAATCACTGGGCGTTTCACGTCCTGGCAAGGCCAGGATCCTTGACTTTGAGATACAGCCAATAATTGATGTGCAAACAACAGCATGTTTAAAGCAATAGCAACAGTGTGCTTAACCCTCTGAGGTCCGAGTGCCCTTCAGAGGGCAATTTGTCTCCAAAAACAAATCTGTAACTCTGTGAGTTTTTGTCATTGAAACATATAAGTCACACCATTAGAAACCTCAGACCTTCCAGGTCCCAAATATATGTAGATGAAATGAAAATACTTGAAAATGTTAGGGTGGTGCAAGCAGCCTAAAAGCCTCTGAAAAGCCTTAGACCTCAGAGGGTTAAAATACCTTTACACAGGACAGGAAGTAGTGTAATATTCTGAGGTAATGCAAACTCATATGCTCTGACTGAATAGCCAAGATTGTGCAAACCATAAACACTAAAATGACATTTGAAACATTTTAAGAGTTATGTCCTTTCATAAACAAATGCTCCTACACCACAGACCAGAATAGGCCTATAAACAAGAGCCATTTGAATATGTGTTCATTGCCAGCTTGAGCGTTTAAAAATGATTTTGCATGGACAGAAAGACACTGAGATAAAACAAAACCACATACTGTATCTATATTCTCACCGAAATTCAAACAAAGTTCTCGATCTCCCTGTGCTCATCAATGAACACAAAACAGATTTGTACTGAAGGAAGCTTGCTGACAAGAAAGTTTAAGGCCCAAAAAAGAAAACAGAAAAAAAACAAAACTCACCGAGCAGCCGGAGAGCAAACGCCATGTCGCCCTCGCCACCGACTCACTCAACAGAGTGACAGAGATGACTGTCAGATAGGCAGGAACTGATAGACTAACCACACCTCCCCCTCAGTTGACAGGAGCGTGGGGTGAGGGGACAGAGAGAGCGAGAGAGAGAGAGAGAGAGAGAGAGAGAGAGAGAGAGAGAGAGAGAGAGATTGAGAGAGAGAGAGCAATAGGGCATCTTTTGTCAATGATGGAAGGAGGGGGTTAAAAATGAACATATCATTAGCTTGATAGCATATTTGCCTAAGTCATTGAGATCTTTACACAACCTTACTCTCCTACTCCCACTGCTGCATCATCCTGTATGTCTGCCTAACATTGGCCAATCACAACATACCATTCTAGTAATTAATGACATCAGAAAAAAGCAGCCAGGCAGAGAAGAGACTGTAAGAGACAAGGGAAGACAAATAGAGACATAAAAAACAAGAGTGTGAAAGAGGAAGACAAAATATCAAATGTGAGAGTGAAAGAGAAATAGAGAGGGGGGAGGGGAACAGAAAGAGAATGAAATGAATGAATATGGAAGAATGAATTTAGAATGTTTAAATTTACAGAGGCAAATGTAGGTCTATTATTAAATGTGTGTGTGTCTGTGTGTGTGTGAGGGTGGATAGAGGTTGAGTGTGCACTGTGTGCACTGTATGCTATGTGCTTCTCAATGCCAAAAACAAGTATTTCCCTTCACTTTCTTAGAAGCATCGTCGAAATAAATCTTAAAGGAGTGTATTTGGTAGTATTGTAATATTGCCACATTAGTGCATGTCATGATTAGAGCATGGCAACCAGTGTGATGTACCCAGTGCAATATCTAGCGAAATCTAATTACAGTGGAAATGTTCATGCTCCAGCTCCACCTCAGCTGATACGGTCATGTGTGCAGAAGAAGAGGAACAGTTAAAAAAAAATCGTTCAGCTCCCACCCACACCATCACAG
This sequence comes from Engraulis encrasicolus, assembly GCF_034702125.1. Classification (NCBI taxonomy): domain Eukaryota; kingdom Metazoa; phylum Chordata; class Actinopteri; order Clupeiformes; family Engraulidae; genus Engraulis; species Engraulis encrasicolus. Next base: position 32,992,132 of record NC_085877.1, on the reverse strand, counting down.
AGGCAAGCAGGCCTCTCTTCATGTCATGGCTTTTTATGATCATGATGGCAGTAGAAGAGGTGCCAGTGTGACAGACTACTGGTGTCCCTGTAACAAGTGGTTACTCCAGACGTGACAAACGCAGTGATTGGTGTAAAGTGCTTTGAAGGCTTGAGTAGAAAAGCACATACACTAAATGCTATCCATTTACAACATATTAATAACATTTATTCTGTTCCCTGGTACGTTTATGTATTATTTTCAGGGATATTTTTGGGGAACCTCAGGCAAATGGCATAGTGCCTTACGTAACTGAGATGTTCCTGTGCAGTCTGTTGCTGCTCTGCCACCCTCTAGTCAACACTCTAGTTTGGACATAGTCACAGCATGACACTGCTGTGCTGAAGGACCAGTCCAATAGCTCAGCACGCTACCGAAACAGTATGAAGCGTCGGGAGGGAGGATTAGTGACGTTCCACGACACACTTACCCAACTGAGCCACGGTGCCCCCAATCTTCTTCTTTTTTTTTGGTCATCACTTTTTTATCTGATTTTTTTTGTGATGCAGACTTCTGTGGAATAAGGAAGTACTAGACTGCTGTATACAAAATTAACAGCTGCTGAAAAAAAAATGAAACCTGTTGAAGTAAGTGTGAATGGCAAGCGTGCAAAGGAAATCTGCTAGTTGTGCGTGTGATGCAGATCCCCACCACAGTTCCCCATCAACACACGGACGCACGCTCACACACACACACACACACACACACACACACACACACACACACACACACACACACACACACACACACACACACACACACACACACACACACACACACACACACACACACACACACACACACACAGACAGACAGTAGCCTAACCACAACGTATAAGATACTTCTATCTTGAAAATACACAAAGAAAGAACATGAAGTACACACACACACACACACACACCGCCACAACACACATGGCCACCCTCCCCCCTCAACCCACTCATGCTAAAGGTCTTGTGTCCCTTTGAAGTACATGTATGACGTCTTATTTTCAGTTGACCTGATTAGTATTTGGACATTATTGCACTTTTTAAAACCTTTTTTTTCCAAGAAAGAGACCGCACCTTGTATAGTGGTTTTTTTTTACAGTGCAATAAAAACGCTATATGCAAGGTGCGGCCACAAAAAATTAGTTGAGCATTTGGCCCAGCACCTTCACTCTCACAATCACCCTCACAAGTATATAAGACTGAAGCCTGTTCCAAGCTGAAAAACTGACTCCACTACTAATGCTGCTTTTTCCTCATCTCTCTCACCTCTATAGTATGACACACTCTACTAAGGAAACAGGAGGCTGCCCCTCCTACATGCAACCTGTGGCCTACAGGGGAAACAAAACCACAACCTGACACACACACACACACACACACACATGCATACACACACATGCATACACACACATGCATACACACACATGCATACACACATGCACGCACACACGCACACAGACACGCACACAGACACGCGCACACACACACACACACACACACACGCCACACACACACACACACACACACACACATGCACTGCACCAACTCAAGCACACACACACACACACACACACACACACACACACACACACACACACACACACACACACACACACACACACACACACACACACACACACACACACACACACACACACACACACAGACACACAGCCCCACCTTTATATCTTTATGGGGTCCTTGTGGGGGCCTTCCTATCTTTGTGTGTGTGGGGGGGGTTCCATTCATATTTTCCCTCACAATAGCTGAAGAATGCTAAACTGTGCCGACACTACAGCAATCCCAACCTGGCCCTAACCTGTTAGTGATGGAATGTTTTTACACCGTTACAATACTACCCCAGCAAAAGCGGTCAAAACATGTGGGGTCCAGGATTTGGGGTCCACGTAGAGAGAGATTCAGATTCACATAGAGAGTGAGAGAAGGCAATAGGAATAGGACATCTTTTGTCAATGGTGGAAGGGGGAAGTCAATAGAAACATATCGTATGCTTGATTGCATATTTGCCTCAGTCATTTTTTTTGGGTCAAAATGAGATTTTTGCACAACCCTACATTCCTCCTCCATGACTGAGGTACCCTGAGCATGGTACCGTCCCGCTGCACTGCTTCCTTGGGGCGCTATTGGGGCTGCACCCTTGCACGGGTGAGGCATACATGCAATTTCTTTGTGTGCAGTGTTCACTTCTGTGCTGTGGAGTTCTGTGTCACAATGACAATGGGAGTTGGAGTTTCCCAGTCGGGCTTACACCACTTTCATTACCATGCCCATTTTATACAACTTCTCGCCCCCACCAAATGTCCCATCGGGTAGTTCAGGCAAGTTTCGGACTCCACTGCACTCAACTGCACCAGCTTGTGTAGCGAGTGGATTGTAAGGTGTATAGAGTATATAATGCATTATTACATGTACGTAGGGATGTCACTGTGTGTTTGTGCACGTGCGTGTGAGGATGCTGAGAGACTGATCACAGCTGTCCTTGAGTTCCTCTTTTGCTAAGCAGGCCTGTCGAGAGAAGGGGGATGTGGGCTGGGGGGCTGAGTTGTTCCAGGCCCAGGGAGAGGAAGGTCCCAGAATTATATTCTGCCCCTATTTACATTGTATACGTATATTGAGGAGGGGGCCCTTTCAGATTGTTTTGTCCAGGGCCTGCGGAAAACTGGCAGTGGCTCTGAAAAGCGTGCTTCTTCAGCTGTCTTTAGCTGTGTCCATCAACTGTGCACTGGGGGTGAAAAAGGCACTCAAGATTACAGAGGTACTCCAGATTGCCACAATATTTTATTATTTTGGCTACAAAAATATGGCATTATTTTTTCCCCTTGGCGTACATGCATTGCTGGCAAGATGCACATGGTGCATGTACACTAGTGACTGATCGGGGACATGGTTTTGAGCTCTGTTGAAGCATGGAGGGGGGAGTGAAAAATATGGGGGACGTGACTTTTCAGCTCTTAACACACTTAATTATGTAGTGTTAATCCAACACTTAGAGAGTCTATTTAACATCTTCTAGAGTGAATTTAGACCCACAGTGCCCTATAAGTGTTGAATTAACATTGCCTAGTTTGCAGTGTAAAAGCATGGGAGGGAAAGTGAACAACGTTGCGGACATGGTTTTGAGATCTGTAGAGGCATTACGAGAGAAGTGAACAACATTGAGGTCATGGTTTTAAGATCTGTAGAAGCATGAAGAGGGAAGTGAACAATATTGGGGACATGGTTTTGAGGTCTGTGGCCATTGGGTGGTAGTTTGTCAGGCCATGTTCAAATTTGGGTCTGCGGTTCTATGCTTTGCAAGCTAATGAGTGCTGACTCTTTTCTGTCACAGTCAAAGCCCATGTGTGACGCTGCACAGGCCTGGGTTTAGTAGGTCCCGCAGCAATTATATATTGCTGTATATTATATAGTATGTATATATTGCTATATATTTCTTTGCTCTCCATTGCCTTTACTAGGCCTACTGTACTCTGTATTCACGCCACACTCTGCACTTGCTTTGTAAGTTCTCCTTGTAAGCCGCTTCATATATAAGCGGACACTTCTCTCCCCCCCCCCTCCTACTGGCCTGAAGCATGTTGTCATTTGCATGACAGTATTCATCATAGCAGTTTAGACCTTGAGCCTTAGGGCTACTAGTTTTAGGGCTGGTTGGTGTTGTGTCTATGCCTCGTATTGTGTGAATAAGAAGTGGTGTAGTCTACGTAGAATGCAGGTATACAGAGTATACCGACTTCTAAATTTTGGGGACTTAAAAAACGTAAAATTGATTGATCCATTGTTTAGAATAGCATACATATATACAGTATACCCACTTCAAAAAAAATGCTCGAATATACAGTATACCCACTTCAAAAAAGTAGACTACACCGCTGTGAATAAGGAAGTATAAAAGTATGAGAAACTTCAAGAGAAGTTAAAAATAAGAAAGAAAGTAAAAATGCTCCAATTACCATCTTAGTAATCCGCCTTGTGCTATTTCCAGTAAATGTTTTTTTTCTCTCTCTTCTAACCACAAAAACTGAAGCTCCCTGTTCAGAAGGGACATAGAAAATGTCGTTTATATGCAGTTTTGCATCAGTGTGTTGGTAAAAGCCTACCAAGTAGTGGAGACTGACCTTTGGGGTACTTGAGATGTGCTTTGTTTGATAAGACATCTGTAATATGACCCAGATAATGGTGATAGTGAACCGTTCATGATACTCAGACTCAAATAAAACCTGAATCCGATATTGATGGTCAGGGAAGCAGACAGTGGGGGGCAAACAGGTCAGTTGTCCTGGGCCCAGGGAGAGAGGGGACCCAGAGTTGTGTCCTCATTACATTGAATGTAGCCTATTGGGTGAGCGGGGGGCCTTTCAAATGACTTTTTCATGGGCCCAGCCAAAGCTGTCAGTGAGCTTGTTGATGGCCATCGTTTGGGAAATTAACCCATTGAACCCTGGCTGGTTGCTGTGGATACTGGCCGCACTGAATAGACAGAACTTTAGCACCTCTCTGTGGACACTTTTGAAAATGCATCACTGCCTTCTGGGGTATGTGTGAGTGGATCTACAAAAACGTGCTCTAAGGTAGGAACAGTATGTGTTCATGAGATCAGAATAAATTTCACACATTCAGTGTGTTTCTCACACAACTTCCACCATGTTTCTCCAAGGGTGCTTCACACACTTGTGCTTCCCTCATCAGAGCAGTCATGGATAAGCGGTTAGGGTTTCAGGCTCAATGGTTGGCGATTCCCGATCTGCCAGGTTGGTCAGAGGAGTATTATATAGTATAACCAGTGCTCTACCCCATCCTCCACCATGACGAAGGTACCATTAACATGGCACCGACCATGCCACCATCCCACTGCACTGCTCACTTAGGGCTCCACTAGGGGCTGCCCCCTTACAACGTGAAGCATGAAATGCAATGTTGTTGTGTGCAGTGGGCCCGGAGTGCTGATGTATCACAGTGACAATAGGAGGTTCCCAGGTTGCTTAGCCTATACGTTCTTTTCACCGAGTGGCTGTGCCCAGATAATCCACCCCTTCTTTTGTCACTAGCCACTTTAAAATGGGCGGTTGTCATTTGAGTGAACTAATGTGCCGCTGATTAAGAGATGTCAGGTGACCTTGTCCCTGTCCTGGCCAAAGCTGTCAATGGCCCTGGTGGCCTCCCTTCATCTATTGCTGAAGCCTGGAGCAAGCCACCAAACCGTGCTCCTGGTCCTGTTACTAATACACTAATAATGAATAAAGTGTAATGGGTAACAGTGTAAGTATTTGTTATTCACATTAATGTAATTCTTTCATAAACGCCACTAGTGTGGGTGAAGCATCAGCTGCCATTTGCTGATCACCTCAGCTAGGTCCCCATTCTCTGTTGCCCTAGTTACAGCCACACGGCACCAAGATGTTTTTTTACGGTACTTTCTCAGAATAGACATGTCCGTTAGAAGTTTATTAACACATTCCTCTGTATTTTTAAAACAAACATTGCGGCAGAAAATAACCAATTTTCAAGAATTTCTGAGTCACTGCAACACAACCACATGTATTTTTGCTGCTCTTAGTGTCAAACTGTGTCACTTTTGGTTTCACAAATCGGGTGTGTACGTAGGCTATTGATGCTTTGACAACTGCCTTACGCTCACAGTCACACCTGATGTACAGTAGCTCCTCTTCTCGTGTCTCTGCCTCTGAAGGTGCATGTACAAGCCTACTATGCCTGATCTGGGTCATCCATAGGATAGATAAACATGACCGCTCAGAATGATTGGAGTTAGGGGGCAATTCATTGCAAAGTAAGGGAGTTTGTCTGGAGGGAGGCAAAGGATTGATAAAACTTTTCAGGGGTTCAATTATAGCTCTGGGCCTTGGTTCTGATCTGTTGACCTTTATTTTGACATTTCCTGTGTGTAGAGTGGACAATCACTGGTAACATTGTGATAAGGAAAGGACTTGCGGTATAGCTGGAGGTACAGGATTCAGTATGAGAAATTGGCGAACCGGCCAATGGCAAAAGAGGAAGTGAGCACTGCGTTTTCAATTCAAGCACAAACCTCCAAAGCATTTTATAGGACACTGCAGCATACACAGTAATGTACATGTAACAGATGCCAACTAGCAGAGTTCAGCAGTAGGATGTTAGTAAATCTCCCTGCCGAAGAGTCATACAGCATCAGTTGCACAGAGGTCTGGAGCGTTAGCTCAGCAGTATCATGCTGTACCTCCCATGCCAAATTGGAGCGTTAACTGATAGGTCGTGGGCTCCAGCCCCGAGTGGTAGACTGTGTTGGAAGACCTTAGTTACACTTGTGCCCAAACCCGGGATGGAAGTAAAGTTTAGGGGGATGAGTGTAATGAATGCCAGCCAGCAGAGCTCGGCAGTTGAATGTTAGTAAACCTCCCTCCCGAAGGCTCATACCAGTCTGGACCTTTAGCTCAGTGGTATCGTGCTGTGACTCCCATTGCTGACCTAGCCTGATTATCATCGATGTTCAAATCTCTTTGAGACTTGGTCTGCATAAAGTATAACAATTAATATCACAAAGTACTTGCATTGCTCTTGACCTGACTAGTTGCAACAATGAAAGTGTTGCGTCACTAGGAGGGCACAGCCTGGCAAATGCCGAACTGGGGCGTTGACTGGCAGGTGTAGGTCCTGGGTTCGAGTCCCGAGTGGCGACTGCGCAGGATGACCTTGGTTACAAAGTCACTTGCTGCATGTGTCAGATTGTGGGAGATTGCTTCATCTGTTCGATTGTGGGAGACTTTCTATGGCCACCCGCTAAGTTGTTTTTCAAATCTCCTAGTGTCGTAAAGGACTCTTGTAAACTCTGAAGGCAACCTGAACCTCAATCCCTGATGCTCTGAACAATAAAAATACACACGTCAGGTGAAATCTGTGTTTCTGTGTCTCTTGTTTTGAGGTGATTTCAACACAAGTACAAATGTTCAAATATTTTGCACACAACACAGGCAGAGGCTGGTTGAGTATTTAGTGCAATTTAGAGGGTCTACACCCTCTCTTGACCTTCATGACCTTTGTGCAAAGTAGTCAAGCCCTTCCATTTTGAATGTAATCACCTCATGATCATGAAAATTTTCAACAACACAACAAATGTATAAACCACATTAAAAAAGTGTAAGCCACATACGCGTTATATTACTTTAAACAATGTTCAGATTTTATTAATACTAATGTACGGTATAATAATAATTTCACAGGCAATAAAGTTAAAATACACAGTATGCCTACACATGCAACCAATCCACTTGATAGTTCAAACAATGTATGCATAAAATTACTTTAACATAAGCTAAATGTACTGATTCCATAAATAATAATGTACACATACCACAATCATAACATAAAATAATAGTGCTCAATATTTCACAGGCAATACCATTAAATATTGGTTATATACAGTTTGCAGTTGGCTATGTTCTTCACACAACTAATTTACTAGGTGCACTACAGTATGTCAGAGCATAGACCTTATTTTGGCCTCACTTGACAGTAAAATACCCAACGGTGACAATATCCAAAGTTTAGACTTCCTGGCTGATGCTGTTTATTCACTGTGTTTCAGTTAACACACAGCTCCACAATACAGCACAAAATAGAACTTCCCCCAAGAACATAGCAAGTGAGAAGTGCAAACGCTTTGGTGGCAGTCAGACAATCCTCAAAGCAAACATTGAAAATAAAAACACACCTTTATACAGTATATACAGTAGGTAAGGCCACGTAAATGGAGGACATGGTAGTAGGCCTACAACCAAGCTTGAATACAGGTTAGGGTGTATAAATGGAGACATCCTATGATCAGCACAGTTCCTGTTGTGGTTTAACCCATTATAGCCTAAGGCACCTGCAAAAAAAAAGCCCACTGAATGCCAAAGCCCTTTTAGGGAAAAGGTGCCCTCTGCCTATTAAAACCTAAATATCTCAGCCTCCGAAGCACGTATTTAAAAGCTAGGAACTTCATCTTGCATTCGAATGTGTTAATTTTGCTCTAACATAATCACATTTTAAACTCAAAAGCCGCTCAAGAGCCTGAATGCAGCGTATATGTTGCTCCTAAGGTCAAACAGCGCATATGCAGCATCAGGCTAAAATGGGTTAACTAATGTCAATGTATTGTCACGGTAAATGACATAAATAATAAATACATGAAAAAGGGAAAATAAATGAAAATCATAAACATCATCATCAGACAATTAGCACAAGGGTTAGTATGACAGAAAACACATCCATGACTCTCACATCGTTGACACATCCATGACATCTGTGACTCCTTTGTGAGAGCTACATTTGACTGTATTGAAGTTTCAAATCTAAAATCAAGCAAACATTTACAAAAATATGATGCAAGCAATATCATGTAAATATGTTATTGAAAAACTTACTCATTGCAATGAATAAGTCACAAGTTATAAGGTCTTCAGTTAGTTTAGGACAGCAGTGTTCTAGACTGGTTTTACCGTCCTCTTGCACAGAGGGTGTGGACTTGGGGGTTTGGAAGGCGGTTGGCCTCGTTACCTGAAAACTGGCTTACCATCGAATGGGGAGGCGGCGAGGGAGGGGGAGCGCACATATCGAACACCAATGAAGTTCACTCCTCCCACTAGTCATTTTTCAGTGGCATGGACAAATGTTTAGCGATTGGATAAAATAGGATACATTTTTCAAATCCCCCCCTCCCTCCACTGAACGTTTCTTAGTTCAGTAGTTCCAGACTAGCCTGACTCCTGCCAGACCTGTAGTCCCACACAGATTCCCGAGCTCCACCAAGTATGGAAGAGCACGCATTGGACTCGTTTTCACAAGGCATGGCTTCATCCACCATTTGCCTGCCCCTGCCACCAATAAATTCCTTCAAAATCATTCTCAGTATGTTGAGTCTACAATACAGTTGTCACATGACAGGACTCCTCTCAATGCGAGCCGCCATTCTTGTTGAAACAACAATTTGGCAATATCCTGGCCGTCAAGCTCCCTGAATCCAATTAAATCACAGGTGTGTAGCTTGGAACACCCCAACCCATCCCACCCCCTTCACGGCAGAACTGCATGAACTACACAGGTCTGGCGAGGGCTATAGGCTAGTTCTGGACCCTCTATACAAATGAAAGCGGTACGAGGAGATGGTAAAACCAGGCTAGCAGTGTTCTACTCTTACCTCATGTAGAGACCTCTGCTTTAGACAGGGGAAGTGACATCATCATAGTCCTCATCATCATCTGGAGGAAAATAAAAATGAAACAGAAAATCACCAGTTCTACAACCCCTTATGCATGAGTTATCAAGAGTTGCAGAAAAGGTGCAGAGAATCACTGATAACTGATTTCTAAAAACCCAAATAGAGGCACTTAGTAGATCTTGAGAAGTGAAAGTGTTACCTTCATCTCGGCCCCTGCATGGTTTGATTGTTTCATAGACATCTGTTGCACCTGTTTCAGACAGAGATAAGCCATAAAAAATGCCATATATTGTGCAATAATTACATAATTCAAAGAAGACACCAACCTCTCTGCAGTGGCATGTATAGGGGTGTGATAGTCTCATAGGTGTCAGCAGTTCCTGTGTGGAAACACTAAATTGCATGAACTCAACCACAACAACAACAACAAAATGAAATACGTAGTAAACACCACAGTGTTTACGTTCTTACTGTTTTGAAGAGGCATGTATACAGAGTCCGACCCTGGATCTCGGTTGGACATCTGCTCCTGGGCTGAATTCTGATTGGTTCTCTGGCCCTGTGGTGAATTTTGATTGGTGCTTTGCTGCTGAGGCTGGTGGTGTCTACAGGAAATCAAAGAACAATCAAGTGCTGTCATGTGCATTCCAATATGCAACCTTGCGTCCTCCACTTGTGCTTGTGGCCTCGTACGAGGAAGTAATATGTCATGATGACATCACTGACAACAGCATTATATTTCAATATCTCGCAAAAGCTCAATTGTAAAGTCATTTTCTCATTTGCAAACTGGATGGTGAATGAAGAATAGTCCCCCAAAACATATTTTGGCTAGGCTGACAGCGGAGGAGGAGGGAGGAGGAGGGAGCCAGAAGGCAGAGCGAGGCCACAAGCACAAGTGGAGGACGCAAGGTAACATCTTGGAATGCACTCATGGCGTATGCAGTATGTTTTGTAAGAGCATAGTCCATACATTATTGGAAATTATACATATCTCACGTTGAAGATGCTCTCAGACATCCCCCTGCAAATAATACAAACAAATGAAGTGAGAAAAATGTCTTGGATGCTAGAATTCCTAATAACTTGTAATCTGAAGGAACTGCTTAAACGGTCATTTGCCAAATACATTTTGTTCAAAGGTAAATTTTACTGTTCTTCTGTCCAGTTACAGTACTGTACACTTGATTTGTCTTTTGGTGTTTGTTCGTGTACTTTACCTGTGCCATATTTTGAGCGATGCACCCAGAAAAGGACAAAGGCCAGGATTAGCACGCCGCTCACAGCTCCTACTCCAGCCAATAACATGATGGAGGACATAGAGCCTGTTGCAAGTAATGAAAAAAGTAAATAAAGTCACCAAAGTGTGTGTGTGTGTGTGTGTGTGTGTGTGTGTGTGTGTGTGTGTGTGTGTGTGTGTGTGTGTGTGTGTGTGTGTGTGTGTGTGTGAGAGAGAGAGAGAGAGAGAGAGAGAGAGAGAAAGAGAGAGAGAGAGAGAGAGAGAGAGAGAGAGAGAGAGAGAGAGAGAGAGAGAGAGAGAGAGAGAGAGAGAGAGAGAGAGAGAGAGAGAGAGAGAGAGAGAGAGAGAATGAGAATATAATATAATATAAAACATAGCATATTACTTTGTTCCTCTTCGTTCTCTCCCTCACTGTGTGTGTGATCAACTTCAGTCACCCTAGGCACACCTATGGGTAAAGGATGGTCATCACATCAATGTAGGTCTGATAATACATTTACGTTTAGCTAGTGCTATTATCCCAAGTGACTTACATCTACTGTAGATTACATTTATAGCATAACATAGCATTGAAGTCTCCTATCATTGAAGTCTCATTACTGTACTGGACTTGAACTGGCAGGGCCAGTTCTAGTCATCTCGGTGCCTTAAGCCGGTATTTTCAGTCGTGGGTATTAAGCTCCTGCTCACACTGCACAAGGAAATTTTGTGATTTAAAAGTTCATATCTCACGACTCAAGTCCTCACACTATACGAGCCAACGGTCGGATGCGAGCAGAAAGGTCCAACTGTGCGACACGACACACGTGTTTCCCGGGGCTGCAGTGCAGGGAACATGCGCACCTGAGGTGGAGATGAGGACGCGATCAAGAGCAAATTGCACGGCCCTATTAACTTGTGCATGTGTAGTGTCAAATCAGGTCGTAACACTGCTTTAACTGTGTGATTTAGTCACGAGGCACGACCAGGATTTCAAACAGTTTTGATTTTCTTGCGACCCTGCGATTGCACGATCGTGAGGCGAAATCGCTTGTCGTTACCCCATGTACACTGCACGATGCGAGACTCACGATTGACCTGTGATTGAGCAAGAAATCGGTCCAACTCCCAAAAAGTCGTGCGAGTGCCAAAGCGGTGCAAAATCGGGGCAAAAATCGCACAGTGTAAGCCCAGCTTTAAGCTAGATTTCTGCTTCGGACGCATAGAATCTGCGTCCGTCAGTTTTCTGTCTGTGCGAGTCCACGCCCCCCTCGTAGAGGCTCTGTGCCCGTCGTCGAGCGCCTCGAAAAAATTCTAACTATCCGTCGGACGGACGCGGAGTACGCAGACAAAAAGGCGCTATGATTGGTCGCCTCGCTACTTCCTTGTTCTGTCTTGTGGCAGCGCAATGCCAATAGTTTGCGAGAGCAGAGCTGTATTCTGTTAAAAACGTTATTAATGCCTTGTGTGTAAATGTGTGTAAATACACGAAGCTACAAGCTAAGTAACAAACAATGCATCAGTTGAACACTCGTGGCACAATGCCTGCGGTTTTACTACCGTTCCTCCACCGAATGTAAACACACATCGGCAGAATCAACTGTCTTTACATGCTTGCATTTTCTGCTCGTGAAAACAGACTGGGTATGTCAAATAATGATACCAGTGCATTGCCTTTGCAATTTGTGTGAAAATACCTAGCTAACCTGGATAGAAAGCAACATTGCTTAATAATGACCGCAGTGCTTACAATGTAGTGAAAGTAGCCTAATCGCGCAATTTCAAATGTGGCTCGCGACGAGACCTCGGACCTCGCAGAACTTGCAGATGCATGAATACAATGTTGGTTCGTGGCCACTCCCACGCGAGTTTTGACGAGCGCAGTTGCAGAAGTCTAATCTGACCTTTAGTCGAGCACCTCCTACCTTTATGTGCATTCAGAAATAGACATCTGTAAACATAGTGCGATACATATGTTCTAACACAGGTAATCTATGTTGTATCCATGCATAATCATTATCGATGTGTAAAGTGTAAAGAGCTTTTTTCGTTTGACATTCTAACTCGGTGGGACATTTTTGGCATTTCTGGTGCCCCCAACATATTTGGTGCCCTAGGTGACCGCCTGGTGTGGCTATACCTATCGCCGACCCTGTGAACCGGTGACCCTCAAGTGCCAACAGCAACACAAGGATGTTTCATTTCTACAGTGAATACTGCTCTGCACGCACACACACACGCACACACACACACACACACACACACACACACACACACACACACACACACACACACACACACACACACACACACACACACACACACACACACACACACACACACACACACACACACACACACACACACACACACACAAATCTACAGTATATTCCTTTGACAATGATAGGGCTCTCTGGTGACTCGCCTCTCTGGGTATGACAATGATAAACACTTCACCTGCAAAAACCTTACAAAATTCCAAACCTGTTGTTGTGGATGTTACTGCAATCCATCTTTCTGGTGACTCTCCTATCTCTGTGTTGCTGCATTTGTAGAGGCCCTCATCTGACTTTGAGACTGCAGGGATGGTCATCTCTCCTGTGCTGGAGGTGTGGAGGAGTGTCTCATCTTTATAAAAGTCAACGCTGATGTTTGATGGCTGGCGGCGATATCTACAGCGCAGAGTCAGAGGATCTCCCTCAGTCACAGAATGGACAGGACTCTCCAGGATCACGTCACCACCTACACAGAAGATCAGCTCATTAAGTGTTCAAATTGTAGGCCTATATTTACTAACTTGAGTGAATAACGATTGCGGGGATTTAAGAAAATCATTCTTGATTAGAGGTAAATAAAAGTGTCTCCCATGAAAATAGCTACTATTACAGTACAATAATTAGTAAATAACATACAACAGCGAATGAAGCAATCCAACCAATATTCAGAATTCCTCAAATTGTGTGTCCCTGAACTCACTGTGTACAGTGATGTTGATGGGGTTACTCTGCTCTCCAGACTCAGATTGACACCAGTAAACTCCACTGTCTGGTGTAGATGCTGAGCTGATGCTGCAGGTGGATCCAGTTTCTGGTCTCCAGTCAGGGGGACACCCTGCTGACCCTCCCTCTCTGCCTGTGAACCACATCAGGCTCCATCCAGTGGAGTTGCCCTGAGTCCCACAGCTCAGTGACAGAGGCTCACGTGTGAAGATCTGGGTCCAGTTTGAACGGCTAACTATAGACACATTTGGGGATGATCCTGTGGCAGAAACAAACAATGAGATAGCACATGAAGGTATGACTCTGCTAAAACTGAGCCTGTAGTCCATTTGCTATACTGTGCTTTTGTAAGGACATGACGTGTTTCTCACCTGTGACCCAGAGAGGCTGTAGTTGGCTGAACTCTGTCTGATAGGGAGGCTCTCCTCTCTCTGCTCTGCACACATAGACCCCTGTGTGTCTGAGAGCAGCAGAGATGAGAGTGTAGGAGCCTCCAGCACCTCTGCTGCTGTCTGGGAGAAGCTGAAAGCTCTGAGAGTTGGCTTTGGGATTGTATGGCATTTTTGACCAGTTGAATCTCCATCCAACGGATGACTGTTCCACTTTGCAGCTAAGTTTCACAGAGTCTCCTTCATTCAACCAAGGCTGTGACGATATGCTCACAACTGCCTTGGCCTTTTCTGTTAAAGACAAACATTTGTTCAAATATTATCCAACACTATTTCTACTTGACCATTTGTCTGTCATCATAATTGATGCGTAGGACACAATTAGTTTATGAACCATATCACATTGATACAATATAGCAAACTGCTCCATTACAACTATTTAATGGCAACATAGAGGGTACATTAGATATAGGCCTACAGTAAGGAAGATTACACAGTAGGTCACTTCCAGGTGTATATGATCACAGAAACACAGTCATGCGCACCTTTTAAAACCGCCATAGTAACAGGTCTACTTTCACTTGATTTTTCAAAGTTACTTTGGTTTTCTCCTTTGCAAGAGTAATTTCCAGCCAATGGCGAAGAAGCGCTGAAGTTGTACTCCTGAGAAGGCCTGTATTTGAAGTGTGTGATCTCTCTTCCATTACGATACCAGCCATAGTGCCATTTACTGTTTCCCCCATCTTCTATATGGCATTTCAGGGAGACTGTTTCACCCTTAAAAAACTCAGTCCAATTTGACCTCAGGGTAACAACAGCTCTTGGTCTTTCTGCAGAATGAAAACGAAGTAATTTATACAGGTACAGAGACATAGTTATAGGCATACCACTTATTTGTTATAAATAAACGCAACGTTTGTAATTAATGAAATCAGTCAATCATTGTCAATATAAACAGTTTATAAAGCTCCATGTTCTTAAGATGTAATTTTCAAAGTCAAACTAACCTGTAACATTTAGCAGCACCTCATTGCTGTACTGTGTGTAGTAGACTGGGTCTCCTCTCCCAGCTCTGCACCAGTACGGTCCTCCATCAGACACTTTAACAGAGTTGATGATGTAGGAGTTTCCACTGGTCTGGGCCTTAGATGTTTGGGTGTCTTTGTACCAGTAGAACAACAAACCAGAGCTAACGCCCAACTTACATGTCAGAGTGACAGAGTTTCCAGTGAGTAGTTGTGGCTTCTGACTTAATGTAAGTTGGGGCTTTGATTCTGGAACGATGAGAACATGTGATTTCAGTCCAAAGCCTCACCACACACAGATCATATTGGTCTCAGGAAGACACATAGCTGCAGACAACATTTTTGCCAAATGCAATTAATATGATGCGGGCAGTTGAATATTCAAAATCGTTCTGTGCCACACACAGGTTGAAGCCATATTATGTTCCATGCTGACCCGCTACATAAAAATGTGTGTGTGTGTGTGTGTGTGTGTGTGTGTGTGTGTGTGTGTGTGTGTGTGTGTGTGTGTGTGTGTGTGTGTGTGTGTGTGTGTGTGTGTCTGTGTGTCTGTGTGTCTGTGTGTGTGCGTGCGTGGTGCGTGCGTGCGTGCGAGCGAGAGAGAGGGGGGGAGAGAGAGAGAGAGAGAGAGAGAGAGAGAGAGAGAGAGAGAGAGAGAGAGAGAGAGAGAGAGAGATATGTTCATGTGTTTACCTTTTACATCAAGGGTAATGCTCCTGCTCCTTTGTGATGTCTTGGGTCTTTGTCTCCTCTCCCCCTGACACCAGTACTGGCCCTCATCAGACTCAGCAGCACTTGTAATGGTGAAGGTGTTTCCCTCAGACACTGGGACTCTGCTTGGTTCCTTATACCACTGATATCTCCAGCCACTGAGAGACTCTATCACACACGACATAGTGACTGTCTCTCCAGTGAACACAGGACCCTTAGGCTTTACGGCCAGTGTAGGTGTTGGAAGGGCTGCAGAGGAAGAGATGGAAGATTTAAAGAGAATCACTGTTTGTATTAAACTCATGCATTTGACCAAAACTCAATCAAAACATATTGAAAAAATAGTCTGCTTTACTGTGAGTTTTCCAATAAAATCCCAAATCATCCATTAAAAAGTCAATACCCTATGTATTTCAACAGAAAATCAAAATCCTAACACTGTATACTGTAGGCCTATGTATGATACCTGTTACTGTGACAGGTGTAGGTTTGCTGCGCTGGGATTTCTTTGGCCTACTGATTCTACCCCCTTCACATGTGAACTGGTACTGTCCAGGTTGTTCAGGTAGAGAGATGCTGCTGCTCTGATATAGTCCTGTACTAATATAAGAAGAGTCTCTATACCAGTAATACTTATCCCAGTCTGTGTACTCTGCTATGTCACACCTGAGAGTGATTCTATCTCCAGGGTAGTATGGACCCTGAGGAGACACTACAGACACTGTTGAGGGCAGAGCTGTGGAGGAAAAACAGACACACATTCACACACACTCATATTACTTGACAGGTAATAAAAACATGATAATGAAAAATTGAGATTGAGAGAGTGCAGGGGTTGGCAGAGCTGTGGGAATAAACAAAAACATATTGTAACTCCACCACACACCAGGCACATGTGAACTGGTACTGTCCAGGTTGTTCAGGTAGAGAGATGCTGCTGCTCTGATATAGTCCTGTACTAATATAAGAAGAGTCTCTATACCAGTAATACTTATCCCAGTCTGTGTGCTCTGCTATGTCACATCTGAGAGTGACTTGATCTCCAGGGTAGTATGGACCCTGAGGAGACACTACAGACACTGTTGAGGGCAGAGCTGTGGAGGAAAAACAGACACACATTCACACACACTCATATTACTTGGCAGGTAATAAAAACACGATATTGAAAAATTGATATTGAGAGAGTGCAGGGGTTGGCAGAGCTGTGGGAATAAACACAGACATACTATAACTCCACACACACACCAGGCACGTGCACTCCAATACGGCAGGGGAGGCACGGCCTCACCAGCTCCAGATGAGAATGATGAGATGCAGTAAATGTGAATAATAGTAACAATAACAGCTATTGTTTTCGAGCATCTGCACCATAACTACCATTTGAGCAGTATTTAAACAGTTTCACTCATTTTCAATCATTTCCGTGGCCAAAATCGTAATATTTGCCCATTTCATGTCAAATTGCTCCGAATACGCTGAATTTGAGCCAACTCTGAACTGGCCTCACCCCGGATTGCGCAATCCCTCGTTAACAAACTTGAGCGCATGCGCCATGTTGCTCGTTCTGTGAATGCAACCTGGTAATATTGTATTAAACGTTTTTATACACTTAATAGAAGTATGTATGGTGTGCCCTCATTTCCTGATATTTTTAAAATATTTTCTACGTGTGATTATCATTTCTTTACTCTGGACGCTTTTGCATAACGCCCACTGAAAGATACAATGTGCGGCGAGCAGTAGCCTGGCCGCAGACTCTTTCTGGTGTTGAGAGTCTTGCTGGACAGTTACGTCATAGCGAATCTGAAGTTCACAAGTCAGTCGGTGTTGTTGGCTAGCTTGTTCACTTCGACTGCTACAAGTGGATTTCATAACGAAACTAAGAGCATCCTCAAAGTTGGATTTCCAAGGGGAAAATATGTGATACATAATGGAGGACCGACAGAGCTGAAGGGTTTACTGCAGGTGACCGGTCAGAGGATTATAACTACCCGATCATTTCAAAGTGAGTGGTACAACAGAAAATATTTGTTGTTTCCCCTGTGTCTTGTTTGCAACCGGCGAGAATGTGTGGAAGACCATTCGCATGGGATTTTACGACTTAACAATTTACTAAGGAGCCTCGCGAAACACAAATCCTCGCGGCTACTCATATTCAATGCCAGATTGCTTTGGACGTTTGGGGCGACGTTTGGGGCTTTGGATGAACAGCACCGGCTAAAGTAACATTAGCATGCACAACGCCCCTCAACGCTTTCACAAAGTGAAGGAAAAGAGCGGCGCATGGACCTGATGTAGGCAGGTAAGACCAATTTCCTGTGTGTGAAGCCTGTGTTTGTGAGACCCGTGGGGAGAGAGAGAATCCTCCGTGATTCTGTTAGCTTTTGTGACGGGCACCGGATTCTCATGTGCCCGGTAACTGTTTGTAAAGTTGAGTACAGGGTACCGTTGAGGTAAATCAAATATACCCGTGTAACTACAAGACTCTGATTTAATTCCAAGGTGTAGGCATAACAGAAATGACAGTCCCAAAATATTTGGTGACCATATCGAAGCTTGTGTAATATCTGTTTACGTTGACATTCGCTTCCTGCCACACCTTTGTCCCACATCGCTTGCCGTAGCCTCGTACAAGTAGATGTAGGCCTACATTTGCACGAGAATCCAGTGCGTATCACAAAAGCCATCAGCGGTCTATATGACACCATGTTACAGGCTACTGGTTCACCAGGATACTCTTTTCCCATCTCCTCTCCTCTCCTCTCCTCTCCCTCTCCTCTCCTCTCCTTGAGCTCCTCTCCACTCCTCCTTTCTCCTCTCATCTCCTCTCTCTTCTCCTCCCCTCTCCTCCTCTCTCATCTCCTCTCTCCTCTTCTCTCCTCCTCTCCTCCCCCTCTCTCCTCTCCTCTTCTCTCCTCTCCTCTCCTCTCCTCTGCTCTGCTCTGCTCTGCTGTCCACATTGGTGCTGAGTGGTTTATGTGAGACCAAAGAGGCTTGAGACAAGAGGGCTTACTCAGGTCATAACAGCGTAGTAGGAAATGATGGCGAGGGGAGTACGGAAATGTTATTCACTGTGGAACAGGTCATAGGACAGCGTGAATGTCTGTCAGCTGTCCTTAATTACCCCCAGCAATTACTGCTGACCAACAGCTGCCGTTACTTGGCCACAAATTATCTATCATGGTGTCGCCCCCACTGACCATGTGCAAGGGAGTACGAAAATGGCATCCATCGCACCCACTGACCAATGACCATGTGCAAGGGAGTTAATTTTCCATCCACTCGTGTCCTCAGGCAACGCCCCCGTACTACACCGTGGCCAATGCATTCCCCGCCAAGAGATTGTTCTTTCTCTTGAGTTTCTTTGTGTGAGACCACTGTTTGAATCCTGTGTGTGTGTGTGTGTGTGTGTGTGTGTGTGTGTGTGTGTGTGTGTGTGTGTGTGTGTGTGTGTGTGTGTGTGTGAGAGAGAGGGAGAGAGGGAGAGAGAGAGATCTAATAGCATTTTCTCTGCGGAAATGCAGTATGTCAAAATATGTAGGCCTACCTTATGTTAAGAAAGCTGCTACGACTATGGAACTTGTCGGTAGGCCTATTTGGCAATTATTTATTTGAAAATCTGATATCGAAAAAGTTGCCTCACCAGCCATAAATCCCAGCGCACGTTACTGCACACACTATGAAATCAAAAACATTTACTGTGAAAAATAGCACAATATGACAGCTTTTATCGTGCCATACATTAAGAGATGTTGATTTATCGCACATCAATTTATAATCATAGTTAGCATAAAACTGAGAATCAATCTGAAGTACTGTAATTACAATAATATTAATGTTCAGCACCCACCTTGTACTTGCAGTTTCACCTTCTCACTTTCTTTGTTGTTGTCAGCAATACAAGTATAGTCACCACTATGGGACACATTAAGAGGACTGATGTTGTGCTCATTACTTTCAATCCAACCTTTAATTTCAGCACCATCTTTCTTCCACTGAAAATAATTGGTGGACTCCTCCCCTTCAATGCTGCATTTGAGGGTGACAGACTCCCCACTGTAGAACTGCAAGTGATCAGGGTCCAGTTGGAGAACAGCTTGTGGAGTCTCTGTGTCATCACAAAACAGCCCCGATGGGAAACCATGTTAGGCTAGAACCACGTTCAGTAGAAATAGAGTTCAGGACTCTAGTAATAATTAAAAAAACATGGATAGGTAATGCAGACACCAAGCCAACAAGGGAGACATACAATATATGGAGATATAAACAAATCTTACCTGCAGAACTGAGGTAGACCCACAAGCTCAGCACTGGAACACATATACAAATACAATATGTTTTCAACCCTTATAATAGGATACAAGTAGGCTACCATAGTGCCAAAGTGCTTGAAGAACTAAAGAAAAGTCAATGGGGTTGACCTGGGCATTGGGGTGGGATGCTAATCAAGCATGGACTGTGGGAGGATATGGGCTGTGTGTGTGTGCTGGGAGGGACAGGGCTATGAATAGGGTGAGGGCTATACGTTGATGAGTAGCCTACTGTATGTGATGCAGAGAGGCACAAGGTAGTTGCGTTCTATATGTGTGTAAAAAGCAAGGGGTGATTCAGCACTGGTTTAGTGTTTGAGAGCATATACTGAATATGCAGGGAGGACGGGCTGGGCCTGGGCCTGGGCCTGATGGGTCCATGACTGTGAGGATCACGGGTTAGTCTGGGAGCCCAGATAGCCTACAGGAAAATGCTTTGCCAAGCAACTGTTGCTATGCAAAATTAAATTCTGGGTGGCTCCACCCTTGAAATTGATGAGCATGCTCTAATGAACAGTGTTTCATGCTTTTATCACTTTGTGAGCGATTATTTCACCCAATGCCTTAAAGGGGCACAATGAAGGATTAAGTAGTTTGCATGGTACTCGTGGCATGCCTGTCTAAAAATCTACACCATCATGAAAGAATGCTGTTTATCTAGGCTCGCTGTGAGAATGTTTTTCATCACAGAATGCCAGCAGTTGATACAAGGAATATGTAGGCCTATCTGGCGGTTTGTAAAGCAAATTCTTCGTTTGAGTAGTGTTTCCCAGGAAACTTGTTCGGGTCGCTCTGTCAAAAATTCGGGGTTCTCTGACAGCGGACCGTGAAAGTGGTCGCGAGAGTCATTGTTCACTTACTAATGACTCAAATAAGCACCGCCTGACTCGAAACAGTGATTAATTAACCTTTTAATCTTGCATAGTGCCCCTTCAAATGAAAGTGATGAATTGGACCGTGGGCTGTGACACAGGCACCACAGATGACTGAACTATGAATATTTGGTGGTTAGGATTAAAATTGTCACCTTAAGGTTTGGACTTTTACCAACTGCTAGGAAGGCCACGGCAGAGTGGCAGGAAAAAATACAGCAAAATAAAATTAATAATTCAATAAATTGAATAACCTAAGTAGCCAAATTAGGCCAAAAATAAGAAAAACAATCCCAGTGGAATATTTTTTTTCTTTACAATGTTTACATAATTACTATGCTTTCTTTTGTACTGTGGTTTAAGAATGCACCAACTTCATCAAGTTCTGAAACTGGGTGCACAGAAAAAATAGTGTGGCATGGCCCATGTCAGGGGGGCCTTTGCTGGAATGATCTGGTATATGGGGGGCCTTGTCATGGTGACGTTTGGGAACTCCTGCTCTAGCTCTAGCACGTAACACAAGGACAGAACTAGCAGCCAGTGTTGCCAGGTTGGGCGGGTACCCGCCCAATTGGGCTGCTTGGGATGGCCGTCTGCGGATAAAAAACAGGGAAAATCGTCCATTTGGCGGATTTTTCTGCCGTTTTATGCCCATAGAAATCAATGCAATTTGTTGAAATTGGGCGTAATTTAGCACCTCTATGCGGGTTTTGAGCACCTTTTGGGCGGGATTTGATCAGACACATCTGGCAACACTGCTCGCAGCAAACAGGAAGCTACAGTAGTGCTGTGCATGTGGTTGCATGTGGGTGTGTGGTATTTTTTACCTTTTTTTTTTTCTTTTTGAGTGTTAAGAGATGCCTGCTGGCCTAGTTTGACACCAAGAGTGTTCATTACATTCTAATGTCTCAAGAGATATTTAAAAAAAAAATGTTTTCTGTCCAGTACTCGGAAAGAGGTGATTACTTAAAGGGACACTGTGTGAGATTTTTAGTTGTTTATTTCCAGAATCCATGCTGCCCATTCACTAATGTTACCGTTTTCATGAATACTTACCATCAGTATAAAATTCTAAGTATTCATTATGACTGGAAAAATTGCACTTTTCATACATGAAAAGGGGGATCTTCTCCATGGTCCGCCATTTTGAATTTCCAAAAATAGCCATGTTTTGCTGCAAAAAGACTGTACTTGGACCATGCTAGAAAATATTTGTTTATTACTCAGTAAACGTTCATGTAAAGATGAAATTTGGCAATAGGCAGCCCAGTTTCAATGAGCAGCATAGTTGCAGTACCTTTTTTGACCATTTCCTGCACAGTGTCCCTTTAATTCTGGACAGAAATATTAATGACTGATGCCACCTGAATGACATGACACTCGAGGTGATATGAATAAATGGTGACAGGCACAATTTAATAATTAATTGGGAGGCCAGTTACAATGACCATTTACAAGCAATTTAATAACCAATTGCAACCAATATAATGACCCTTATAATTAACACAAGGCTACCGTAAGTGGCACAGTTTCTTTGCAACAACTCCTTGAGACAACAGTACTACTCTGGGTCATCCATTAATCTACAATCTTGCAGGCTACACAACTGTAGGTACTGTGATGGCCCATATTCAACTAGATCCCTTGGTCATAAATCCTCTCAGTATGACACACTTAACATGCTGTGAGGAAAATTAGTTTAGTTATAGTTTATGTGATAGGGACAGATAGTGTTGGACACAGGCCCCAAAAGGCCATACTGAACCCTTGCACATAACCCTCAGAATTTAACACCTTTCTTCATGCAGGGCACTCCTTAATGAAGTTCATCAAGCCAGCCCTGTTTATAACTGTGTATACTTTAGTTTTACAATACTATTCAATGGAGAGCTTGCATCTAATCTTCTGTCAGCATGGGCAAGGTAGCCAACTTGCACAGAGAAATAGCACAGACCCAATAGGACTAACATGAGTACATAGACCGCATAGACATTGACAGAGATGAAATTGAAAAAAGTAAAAGCCCAACTGGGAAAGTCCAACTCACAAAAGTGAACACTGCACACAGCACACAACTGCACACAGCACATAACAAAATTCCATTTATGCCTCACCCACGCAAGGGTGCTTGGCAAAGCATTTTCCTGTGCATGGTGGGCTATCTGGGCTCCCAGACTAATCCATGATCCTCACTATCATGGCCCCATCAGGCCCCACAGGCACAGCCCAGCCTCCCCTACTGTTATGTTCTTCAGTTTCTGATATGCACAGCACTAACACATAACACCACACCTACATACTCAGTATATACTCTCAAACACTATACCAGCGCAGAACCCCCCCTCGCTCTATACACACATATTCACCCAGTCGGCTCCTCTGGCCCTCCCATTAAACTGCATTGTTTTCCCCTCCGAATGCTCCACCGGTGGTCGTGCGGTGCCAATCACTGGCAGTCATTTTGCATATTAATTTGTCAACGTGGGGGAAAACAAGCAATTTCATGGTCGGGCCCAGAGTTGCCGACTGGGTCTACCGAACCCAACTACCTTGTGTGCCTCTCTACATCACATACCCATAAATGTAAGGCCCTCGCCCTATTCAAGTCAAGTCAAGTCGGCTTCATTGTCGATTTCTTTACATGCACTGGTCATACAAAGATTTGAAATTATGCTTCTGACTTTCCCTTGCAATGGCTCCTGAATGGGAGCAGTGCGGCGGGATGGTACCATGCTCAGGGTACCTCAGTCGCAACTAACGCTTGCTCGCATGCGATTAATAGGCTATACATTTCTGAGGAACTAATGATTGACACATAATAGGTAAGAATGGGCAGCACCAATCATGTGCAGTATCAGTGTTCTAACCATGTCTTTACACAGTGACATCGCAGATTACCACAGTAGTGCTTCACCATTGTACCTGTATAACCAACAAACATTGAAACAAATACTCTACTCTTTTTTGGACACAGGTGTTGACCATGCTTCCTGCCTTTACAATATTATATAATGACTGCTGGGACGTGTGCATGCACATCCGTGTAACCAAATCAGAAACTTTCTCAGACTCAGTGGCTGTATAAAGTCAAGGATCCTGGCCTTGCAAGGACGTGAAACGCCCAGTGATTGGATACTCCGCGGAATTCACCAAAAAGTATCCAATCACTGGACGTTTCACGTCCTGGCAAGGCCAGGATCCTTGACTTTGAGATACAGCCAATACTTGATGTGCAAACAACAGCATGTTTAAAGCAATAGCAACAGTGTGCTTAGGATAGCTCTACACAGGACAGGAAGTACTGTAATATTCTGAGGTAATACAAACTCATTTGCTCTGACTAAATAACCACGATTGTGCTAACCATAAACACTAAAATGACATTTGAAACATTTTAAGGGTTATGTCCTTTCATAAACAAATGCTCTTACACCACAGACCAGAATAGGCCTATAAACAAGAGCCATTTGAATATGTGTTCATTGCCAGCTTGAGCGTTAGATACATTTAAAAATTATTTTGCAAGGACAGAAAGACACTGAGATAAAACAGAACCACATACTGTATCTATATTCTCACTGAAATCCAAACTAAGATCTCGATCTCCCTGTGCTCATCAATAAACACAAAACAGATTTGTACTGTAAAAATCGTTTTTGCACAAACCAATGCTCTTTCACCATGAACGCAAATGAGGCATTTGTAAAGCATCAAGCCCTTTACATAGCCCTTAAGTATAAGGATCACTAATTTACTGTCAACAGAATTGTAATGTGTTACTCAAGACTCTCTCTAATATCGCAATACAGCTGCATAATGTAGTATAGATATTTCAGCAAACAGTAAGGTGTGCAGCGCCCCAAGAGGCGACAAAAAACCAACAATAAACTAACAAACAGAAACAATGTTCTGAGAACAATAGCACCAAATGTCTCATGTAACAATGAATGCACAATCATACTGTAAGAAGTAAACCATGCTGACCAGAAAGTTTAAGGCCCAAAAAAGAAAACAGAAAGAAACCAAAACTCACCAAGCAGCCGGGGAGCAAACGCCATGTCGCCCTCGCCACCGACTCACTCAACAGAGTGACGGAGATGACTGACATATAGGCAGGAACATGTAGACTAACCACACTTCCCCCTCAGTTAACAGGAGCATGGGGTGGGGGGACAGAGAGAGAGAGAGAGAGAGAGAGAGAGAGAGAGAGAAAGAGAGAGAGAGAGAGCGATGGACCTGAGAGAGTGTGCATGTGTGAAAGAGAGAGGAGAGAGAGAGAGAGAGAGAGAGAGAGAGAGAGAGAGAGAGTGAGAGAGAGAGAGAAGACAAACCACACCTCCCCCTCAGTTGACAGGAGCGTGGGGTGAGGGGACAGAGAGAGCGAGAGAGAGAGAGAGAGAGAGAGAGAGAGAGAGAGAGAGAGAGAGAGAGAGAGAGAGAGAGGCAATAGGGCATCTTTTGTCAATGATGGAAGGAGGGGGTTAAAAATGAACATATCATTAGCTTGATAGCATATTTGCCTAAGTCATTGAGATCTTTACACAACCTTACTCTCCTACTCCCACTGCTGCATCATCCTGTATTTCTGCCTATATCATTGGTCAATCACAACATAACATTCAACTAACATTCAATTAATGACATCAGAAAAAAGTCAGTCAGACAGAGACTGTGAGAGACAAGGGAAGGCAAATAGAGACATAAAAAACAAGAGTGTGGAAGAGGAAGAGAAAATATCAAATGTGAAAGTGAAAGAGAAATAGAGAGGGGGTAGGGGAACTGAAAGAGAATGAAAAGCATGAATGAATGACTGAATATGGAAGAATGAATTTAGTAAGTTTAAATTTACAGAGGCAAATGTAGGCCTATTATTAAAAATGTGTGTGTGTGTGTGTGTGTGTGTGTGAGGGTGGATAGAGGTTGAGTGTGCACTGTGTGCACTGTATGCTATGTGCTTCTCAATGCCAAAAACAAGTATTTCCCTTCACTTTCTTAGAAGCATCGTCGAAATAAATCTTAAAGGAGTGTATTTGGTAGTATTGTAATATTGCCACATTAGTGCATGTCATGATTAGAGCATGGCAACCAGTGTGATGTACCCAGTGCAATATCTAGCGAAATCTAATTACAGTGGAAATGTTCATGCTCCAGCTCCACCTCAGCTGATACGGTCATGTGTGCAGAAGAAGAGGAACAGTTTAAAAAAAATCGTTCAGCTCCCACCCACACCATCACAGAGGCAAGCAGGCCTCTCTTCATGTCATGGCTTTTTATGATCATGATGGCAGTAGAAGAGGTGCCAGTGTGACAGACTACTGGTGTCCCTGTAACAAGTGGTTACTCCAGACGTGACAAACGCAGTGATTGGTGTAAAGTGCTTTGAAAGCTTGAGTAGAAAAGCACATACAGTAAATGCTATCCATTTACAACATTTTAATAACATTTATTCTGTTCCCTCGTAAAACCGTTTATATATTATTTTCTGGGATATTTTTGGGGAACCCCATTCCCCGGGCATATGGCATAGTGCCTTACGTAACTGAGATGTTCCTGTGCAGTCTGCTGCTGCTCCGCCACCCTCTAGTCAACACTCTAGTTTGGACATAGTCACAGCACGATACTGCTGTAGTGAAGGACCAGTCCAATAGCTCAGCGCTACCGTATGAAGCTTTGGGAGGGAGGATTAGTGACGTTCCGCGACACACTTAGCCAACCGAGCCACGGTGCCCCCGTCTTCTTCTTTTTTTGGGTCATCACTTTTTTAATCTGTTTTTGTGATGAAGACTTCTGTGGAATAAGGAAGTATCTATACCATCTTCCCAATCTTCCCATCTACCATCTTATACCAGATCTATACCATCTTCCCAAGCTCTTCACTGGCTTTTCTGTTACCGATCTTAAACCGGAAACGATCTTGGACCCGGCCCCGCTTCAGGACCAGACTCCTTGACTTCGAGGGTTTGAACTCCATCCTGGCTGCGGTGGTGAGCTCCACCAAGTCCTCCAGGATCCACCTGCCCTCCGGGACTGACCTTGCTGTGATTGTCAAGTCGTCCATAAAGGCCCTGACTGGAACCTGCTGGACTCCACTTGACAGTACAGCTCCTCGTCTAGGCTTCTCCACTGACTTCACCAGGAGGTTCATTGCTGCCGCAAAGAGAATCACTGAGATTGTGCACCCGGTAGCGATTCCCACATCCAGCCGCTGCCAATTGGTAGTGAAGTCTCCCGAAGTAGCTCCGGAGGAGTTGCTGAACCCTGTCTGGGACATGGTAGGCTTTGAGTGTGTAATTGACCAGCTTATGGGGGACAGTACCATAAGCGTTGGTCAGGTCCAACCACAGGACTGCTAGGTCTCCTCGATTCCTCTTGGCGTCCTCAATGATCCTGGAGATGATGCTGTTGTGTTCAATACAACCAGGGACTCCTGGGACTCCGCCTTTTTGTACAGATGTGTCGATGTACTTGTTGTTTATCAAGAACTGCGTTAGTCTCTTCGCCACAACTCCGAAGAACACTTTGCCCTCCACATTCAACAGCGAGATTGTGCGAAAGTCTTTCAGGCTGGAAGAGTCCTCCTGTTTGGAAATGAAGCATCCTTAAGGAGCTTCCATAGACGTCTTCTCAGCCTCTCGCAGTTCTTGTAGACTCTGTACGGGACCCCGTTCGGCCCTGGTGCCGATCCTCCCCTGGCCTTCCTGATAAAATCATTGACCTCCTGCCGCCTGAGCTCTCCACTATCGAATGCAATGCCCAGCTCTTCTGGACAGCGCAGCTTTCCTTCCAGGTTCAACTCTTCCTCCCGCCTTGGATCGCTGTGGACCTTGCGGAGATGATGTTCAACCTCTTCCTTCGAGGCCTTTAGCACTCCTGACCTTTTAGCTCCCAGGAACTCAGACAGGTATTTGAAGGGGTTTTCAGTGAACTTCACCCTCTCCCGTTCACGTCTCCTCCTGTTCCTCCGCTGGCACTCTGCTCTATAAATAATATTTCCTTATAACTTTGAAGCAAATTATCATTCAATCTAGTGTAGTTTGGGAATGAAGTCAAGACATCAATAAAGGGTTTGGAACAAAAGTAGCCTCGGATAGCTTTCAGTAGCCCTCGGGTTTTTAAACGATGAGATATCAATTTGAAACTTTCACAGTAATTTACTCAAGCAAAGACAAAGATTTTTTTTGTATTGCAAGTTGTCTGAAATATGATGATTAAATATGCAAATGAGATCACATCTACTTAAACAAATTATGCAACAACGGGCAAAACATAAAACAAATTGCAAAAATAATGATTCACACTTTTTATTGATACTTTATCCACCCTACATCACATATGAAAAATCTACCTCCATCACTTTAGTGGAACATACTTTTTTGAAGGTCAGAAGTTGCAGATTTCCAATGCATTTTGCCATTCAGTGGGTAAAATCGGATACTTTTGACCTTGGGAAAAGTATGTTCCACTGAATTGATGAAAGTAGATTTTTAATATGTGATGCAGAGGGGTTGAAGGATCAATATAATGTATGAACCATTACTGTTGCAATTTGTTTTATGCTTGATCTGCTGCCACAGATTTTATCGCATATTTCAGTACATCATTTGCATATTTCATCATCATCTTTCAGAAAACTTGCAATACAAAAATTGTTTGCCTGAATGTGCGTTACCAACTGTGAAAGTATCAAATGAATATGTCATAGTTTGAAATTTTACCCTATTCACCTTGTGTCTTCTAAATTGTCTCCCTGTGGAGAAATTTTGACCTTGAAAAAAAGCATGTTCCACTAAATATAAAGCTGTAGATTTTTAAAATGTGATACAAGGGGGTTTAAGGATCACTTTAAAGTAGGAAGCATTACTATTGAAATATATCCCGGGTTTGGGCCTTTTTAGAGCTAGATTGACTCAGAGCCGTATATAGATATCTCTATATACGGCTCTGGGGTAGATTTCTCAAAGGCGAAGTAGCTAGTCGGTTAGCAACTTTGCATAGTAGATACTATAAAAGTTGCTAACTCCTGTGTCTCGAACGTTAGCACACGAAATAACTACTGCTTGGAGTAATGTGCACTCTGAAGTAGTGGTGACTTTGAAAGTGAGGCGCCTCCTATCCGTATCTCGACAGTGAAGTTGAAGTACAGCTGGAGTAGATCCATTGAGTCCAGACATCACCTCAGCCACCCCAAGTAACACACAGCGCTAGTCTACTTCAGAGTGTGACTCCACCCATTAGCTAAACTTGTAGTACATATTTGACCACAAATGTGTCAATATCTTTTAATCCTGCGGTGCAAAAGCGATGAAAATCAATCGACATGCACACAAAGTCATGATACAGCAGCGAGAGTGTTCAGAACACAAATTCACGTCATGTCATTTGTTCGTGAAGAAAAAAGTAATATCCTTGGAATCTGATGAATCCCACACTAATAATATACTTTCAGCTGCATACCGATTTAATTTTTCGTCTCATTTCGATTTATAATTTGTGAAATATTTAGATTAGAAAGTATTGGTTACTCCCAGAAATTCACTGGCTAAAGCCGGGCATACACTGTGCGATATTTTTGCTCGTGGGTATTAAGCTCCTGCTCACACAGCACGATGGAATTTCACTATTTAAAAAGTTCACATCTCACGACTCACGTCCTCACACTATACGAGCCAA
This sequence comes from Engraulis encrasicolus, assembly GCF_034702125.1. Classification (NCBI taxonomy): domain Eukaryota; kingdom Metazoa; phylum Chordata; class Actinopteri; order Clupeiformes; family Engraulidae; genus Engraulis; species Engraulis encrasicolus. The sequence goes on along the minus strand of NC_085877.1, from coordinate 32,962,697 downwards.
CAGTCGGATGCGAGGCAAATGCTTCCACTGCGCGACGCGACATATGTTTCCCCGGGCTGCAGAGGAGGGAACATGCGCACCTGAGGTGGAGATGAGGTCGCGCTCAACAGCAAATCGCACGGCCCTATTAATTTGTGCATGTGAAGTGTCAAATCGGGTCGTAGCACTGCTTTAACTGTGCGATTTACGCACGAGCCACGACCAGGATTTCAAACAGTTTTGATTTTCTTGCAACCCTGCGATTGCACAATCGTGAGGCGAAATTGCTTGTCGTTACCCCATGTACACTGCACGATGCTAGACACACGATTGACCTGCGATTGAGCAAGAAATCGGCCCGACTCCCAAAAAGTCGTGCGAGTGCCAAATCGGGGCAAAATCGGGGCAAAAGTCGCACAGTGTAAGCCCAGCTTTACGTGTCAAGTACTTAAATCTTTTTGGCACGAATTTCATTTCATAGCCTAGGGGTATTTACGCTTGCCTATCAATGGGAAGACGCGAGCCACGCGGGTTCGAAACCAGTGTGCAGCATGTTGACAACATCTCGTGAAATCGTGTTTTGGACCCTACAGTGTAACACATTTTCCCTTGGCTGCACGTGTGTGTTGGTAATGCACAACATGAATTATCTATTTCTGCCAGATATTTCCAAAATTGTGGCACTGCAACCATGTGGATTCGAACCGGCGTGGCTTCTGTTTTCCCATTGTGATGCAAGCGTGAATACCACTAGGCTATGTAATGAAATCCGCGCGAAAATTTCTTTGGGATATCACACTTCAACAGATGATTTTCTGGGAGTAACCACAACTTCATTGTCCAAATATTTTACAAATTACACCTCGGAATGAAACGAAATCCAATCGGCATGCAGATAATACTGCATTATTGGTGCGGACGGTGTCAGATTGTAATGCCACGCCCGTGTTTTTTCACTAAGAAATTACAAGGTGTGTGGAGGAAACAGCGGAGTCACGGTGTCGTGACATCCAATCAAATGTGCTGGTGGTGGTTGTACACTATTGCTTTCTACTTCACGCACTGAATTTAGGAGGAAACAGCTGAATCATGACTCGGCAATCATGCTTATCTCTTGTTGCTTCTTTGGTCACGCACTGCAATGCCAAGAAAGTAAGTAGCGGTGTGGACTCAGGAAAGTAGCCACACTACTTTGGGCTTACTGTGGGAATAGTAAGGTTTCGAGAAATGCACGGATTTCGCCTTGAAGTAAGTAGATAACTACAAAGTACATCTGTAGTTCAATGCTAACATTGGGGAAACGCACCCCTGGATTGACTGGCCTATTAGCACCCCCTTGTGTCCTCCCAGTGGTGGTCACTGTCCTCCACTTTGATAACCATCCTCAAAAATAACCAGTTATGAGACAGGTTAGTTTTACCTGATAATGTGTTGTTGCAATCCTGCTCAGTATAAGAGGAACCACAGGTTCAGACACTTGGTTTGTGCGCTTGGCTGAGAACCTTCTGGTGCGAAGCTACCTTCTGCGGGATTATGACTGAATGTCTGGAAGTCAGAATTCCTCCCAGACGTAGCGATACCCATGATGTGCCTAAGTGCTTCGGTTGGTCTGGAGTAGCCGGGGCCCTCGGAGCCGTTCGTGACCGGGTCGGGGTGCGGCCGGAAAAGCGCTGCACCTCTCCGTCGTTCTACACCGCATGTTCGTGAGGAACCAGGTGCTAAATCACTCGTAGACGACCTGATTCCACTGTCCTCCACTTTGCAGGGTTCCCACTGGTGCTTAAATTCCTTGAAAATGCTTGAGGTGTTTTCAAGGTTGTGAAAATGCTTGAAATTTGTGTCAGGTCAAACTCAATAAACCAAATAATAGAAATAAATGTAAGGTACATACAAAATCTGAGGGAGTGAGATGTCAGATGGGATTTGCCATTCGACACCCTAAAATTGATAAGAATGCAGGAAATTGCATCTTAAAAACAATATGTTCTGGGGGAAGACCCCCACACCCCCCTTCCACTGCGCTTCCCATGACCATCATCCTGACATGGGCAAACTCAACTAGTAGGTGACATATTTAAAAACTGTAAATTTGGTGCTTGGAGGTGCTTGAAAAGTGCTTGAATTTGTTCATGAAAAAGGAGTCGGAACCCTGACTTTGATACCAGTCTCATCTCAAAAATGTGATGGAATATGGGGGCGTTGTGGTGCAGCGCGCTAAGTCCCCACATATAAGAGATGGATTTACATACTCTTCACTGTCTCTGTCAGAAATATAGGCCCAAATTAACTTTAAAAAAAAGATGTGATGGAATAATCAATAACTAAACAGAAAAGTCTGTTCCTCTTTCAAGCGTCCAAAGTGAATAAGCCGGACAGACAGACCCATCTCCCCTCTGAAGCAGGCATATTGAAGACTTGTTTTGACATGTCAATACATGTCCCACGCTCACCCACGCAACCTTTCTCTCCCTCCCTGTTGCCCCCCCACCTTTTTTCTGTCTCTCTCATTTTGCCTTTTGTCTCTCTCTCTCTCTCTCTCTCTCCCCTGCAGTGGGCCAGTTCTACTTCCTCATCCGGAAAAGAATTCACCTGAGAGCTGAGGACGCTCTTTTCTTCTTTGTAAACAACGTCATTCCCCCCACCTCCGCCACCATGGGGCTGCTGTATCAGGTACTGCACCCTGACCCCACCCCACCCTACTGCTCCACCTGCCACTCACACTCACACTCGCGCACCATCCTACGTACTTCCGCCAAAAGACTTGGCTCCGCACTACGTCTGGTAACTGTTGTGTCTGTGGAGCGATGTTGAGCGGTAGGATTTGGCCGGTGCTCTGACAAACGGTCCTACATTGTAATTTTATCCTACGGTAGGATGTTCTGTCCGACATGTCTGTTAAACGGTCTTACATCTCCAAAGATACATGTCAGACATGTTTGTTCAACAACTTATCCTGATTTTTCAGAAAATGTCCTTCCCGCTTCCTGCAATCGCGTCAGATCAAACAACCTCCAGACCATGAATACGAAATGAAATGGTAGTATTACGGGATGGTCAGGACCAGGCTAACTCACACGCAGGGCTCTACATTCTTCATCAGCAGCTAACATGGCTAGTGGGACGTTAAGTCTTACTATCCAAACACACACTCATTAATGGGTCAGAAGAATGGCTACTAAGTTGATCTTTTCTACCAGTCAAACTGAACTTTCATCAATATGGGGGGCGCTAAGCTCCCCACATTTGGGCTTTCATGCCCATGGTTACGGGGTCATTTCCCAATCCTCCCCCATCTCTCTCTCCCACTCACTTCCTGTCAGCATCTCATACTATCCTGTCAATAAAGGCATAAAAAGCCCCTGGGTGCATCTTTTTGGTCTAGTGGTTAGGGAGTTGGTCTTTCTGACTGGGGGTTGTGGGTTCAAATCCCACCTGACCTCTCCCTGCAACTTTATCCATGGCTGAAGTGCTTCTGAGCAAGGGTCGGAACCCCACAGTGCTGCAGGGACTGTAACCAATACCCTGAAAAATAATAACTGCAAGTCGCATTGCGACTCCTTAGCAGAAGTAGACCAGACCTCTACCGTAATAGTGAAACAATATGCTACACCAAGTCAGATTGTTCATTGGAGCCACCGACACTTACACCTTACTTATTACACCTTACATTACACTTAGCTGACACTTTAATGTATCCAGTAACAATAAGTTGCAAATGCACGTAAATGCAAGTTAATTATAATAATAAGTTGCAAAAGCACGTACACGTACTGTAGGAAAACATCTTCTATTAGAATAAGATACTTCGAGTCCATGCATTTCCTGGATCCAGGTGATGTCAGGTGAACGCCCCTTTAGACCTTCAGTTAGGAGACCTTTGGAGTCTTACGGTTGAGAATGAATGGATTTCCCTTGGCACTATAGATGGCAGTAGCGCACGTCTCATGCTAGCCGTCACCAAATGCCACAGAAAGAAAAGAGGGGGTGAACAACGTGCCCTTTAGGAGACCAAACTTGACCACACTCCTTTGCATGCACTAATAGAAGATGTTTGCTGTAGGCCTTGGAATATTCACATAATCGGAATTCCAGGCCTTCCAGCAGGTCTTAGTAGAGGTATAAAGCAAATTTGGTAAGAATCGTGCACGGTATGATTCAATGCAACGTGCCACCAATGTGAAAAAGGAGAATCAAGTCTGGTCTCCTAAACGGGTGTGACTTTCCCTTTTGGACGCCATTCGTTCTCCTCATCTCTNAGGGGTCTTACACACCAAGGCGGTAAAGCGTCGCGGAACGGGCACGTTTTTTACCGGCGTCGGTGAAAATACATTGAAACCTATCTGTCCTTACACACCAACCGGCGGTAGTCGAGCGTCAGCGGCGCGGGAGCCGGCTCCGCGGCGCATTTGGAAAATAGAACTCGAGCGTATTTTTCACCGGCGGTGTCTCATTCAAATGAATGGCAAAGTAGCATGCTAGCTTTGGCTGTGGCTAGGGTTTTGAATAGGACTGGCCACGCACGCCGACGCTGTCAGTGTGCAAGGCAGAGAAAAGCACGCCGGCCAAAACTAAGCAGAAAGACCGCGTCCGTCCTGCGACCGTTCCGTTCCGCCTTGGTATGTTTTGGCCCTTACCGGGACATGGCTGCCACAAGGTTTCAGTTTAGAGCCTTATTGTCATATGAATCCTGGGAAAAAAAACTCCTTATGAATTGTCTCTACCTTGCCAGTCGTCTCTGGAAAAAATAAACCTCAAGCAAAGATATTCATTATGGTAAACCAAGATAAATCATCATAACCAGTGTCACCAATGCAAGTTCTCTCTCCTAAGGGGGTGTGATCCTCCCCTCCGCTACCACCATCTATAGTGCAGTTTCCCAAGATGGCCACCAAAAATCCTCCCCTGAAGTCTGACTTTGTTTTTTGTTTCTCTGCAGACAATTTGACAAATTTCCCGCACACTGACCCCATTTCGCTGTTTTCTTCAATACACAACAAGTTTTTTCAAATTGTCTGCTGAGTGACCCATGGGCCATCTCCGACGCACCTGCCATCTGAGGTGTGCGAGAAAAAAAATACAAGTTTAACATTTTTTGTTTCTCTCTTTCTCTGTGTTTCAGGAGCACCACGAGGAGGACTTCTTCCTGTACATTGCATACAGTGACGAAAGTGTCTACGGAGACAGCCAAAGGGAAATTTAACCCCCACTCCTTTCTGCCCCTTCCACCCTTCTCCTCCTCCTCCGTTTCCCTTTCTCCATCTGTTCCTCTCTCACTCCTTCTCTTTTCTTCTCTTTTCTTCTCCTCTCTTCTCTTCTCTTCTCCTCTCTTCTCTTCCATCCATTTAAAGCTATATATATAAATATATATAAACCCAGATCGGCAGCCTAGAGTTCCCCTGAGCATAAAAGCTGATGCACTTTTGTGATTTCTTCCCAGTACCGCATCTCTCTCTTTTTAAAAAAAATTGCATCTCTTTTGTTCTGCTGTTAGTCTGACTGTTACTCTTCGACTCTCCTCTGTACCATTGGCCAGTGTGAGCAATGATTGTGAGTATTGCAGAGAATTGAGTATCACGCAGAGCTGCGTACGTGACATGGCTATATTTATGATTTTAAGTCAAAGGTGGAGGAAAAAACCCTGGGGGGAGGGGAAAGGGATCATAGTTGTGTCCTTTTGCACAAGGTGAATGGTCAAAAACTTTTAACAGGCATGTAGAGTTATTTGACGAGTAAGTCTCTGAAATTTTAGATGAAAGTAATTTAATTCCCTGTTAGGCAGGTTTTTCGTTGTGTTCTAGGCTTTTAGGAAATCATGGTAAAAAAAAGAGGGTGAAATTCAGACGAAGCAGTCCTGGATCTTTTGTTTCTGCTCTGCGATGTGATCATGATTTTTAATAAAATTGTTAAATATTGTATCTTAGTGGATTTAGCGAAGTTGATTTATGAAGAGTTTTCGTAAGCTGCATTGATTTATGCTTTTTGTTTTAAACAGGACAATGTTTTTTTTCTTATCGTTTTGGTTCTGTGAGTTTTTATTTTTATTTGATTTGAACTCTGTATACAGCTGCATTACTGGTACCTTTCATTCATAACAATATAAACTACTCTAAAAGACTGCATACTGTCTCTTTCTTAAAAGGAATCAAAACTGGTATTTCAATGTAAAACTAGAATGGGCACTCGGTAGAGCGCAAACCTTCGCCTATGCCACTTATTTTTTTCTGGCCATCTTCAGAGTGTGGGGCGTAACATTCTCCAAATTTTGGTGTTAGTTTCATTTAAATCGGACCGGAATATCGTAATATTACATATTTGGCCCAGTCTTGACCTCTTATTCAATTCCGCATGCACACGTTGTTCTGGCATATAGTGCTTGGCAAAAAAAACCCGTTTTTGACCTTTTTGTGACCTTGACCTGTGACCCAATGACTCCCAAAAAGTAATCGATTGTTCCTTGGGTCATGACCAATCATGCCAGTAAATTTCATAAAAATCGGCTGAATTTACGTTTTTGACCTTTTCGTGACCTTGACCTTTGACCTTTGACCCAATCACTCCCAAAAAGTAATCGATTGTTCCTTGGGTCATGACCAATTATCCCACCAAATTTCATAAAAATCGGCTCAGTTCTGTCTGAGTTATACGAAGTACAAACAAACATTTTGACCTTGACCTTTGACCTTTGACCCAATCACTCCCAAAAACTAATCGATTGTTCCTTGGGTCATGACCAATCATCCCACCAAATTTCATAAAAATCGGCTCAGTTCTGTCTGAGCTAGACGAAGAACAAACAAACAAACATATTAACAAACTAGAATGGGCACTCGGTAGAGCGCAAACCTTCGCCTACGCCACTTATTTTTTTCTGGCCATCTTCAGAGTGTGGGGCGTAACATTCTCCAAATTTTGGTGTTAGTTTCATTTAAATCGGACCGGAATATCGTAATATTACATATTTGGCCCAGTCTTGACCTCTTATTCAATTCCGCATGCACACGTTGTTCTGGCATATAGTGCTTGGCAAAAAAAAACGTTTTTGACCTTTTCGTGACCTTGACCTTTGACCCAATCACTCCCAAAAAGTAATCGATTGTTCCTTGGGTCATGACCAATCATGCCAGTAAATTTCATAAAAATCAGCTGAATTTACGTTTTTGACCTTTTCGTGACCTTTGACCCTTGACCCAATCCCTCCCAAAAAGTAATCGATTGTTCCTTGGGTCATGACCAATCATCCCAGTAAATTTCATATAAATCGGCTCAATGTACGTTTTTGACCTTTTCGTGACCTTGACCTTTGACCTTTGACCCAATCACTCCCAAAAAGTAATCGATTGTTCCTTGGGTCATGACCAATCATCCCACCAAATTTCATAAAAATCGGCTCAGTTCTGTCTGAGTTATACGAAGTACAAACAAACATTTTGACCTTGACCTTTGACCTTTGACCCAATCACTCCCAAAAACGAATCGATTGTTCCTTGGGTCATGACCAATCATCCCACCAAATTTCATAAAAATCGGCTCAGTTCTGTCTGAGTTATACGAAGTACAAACAAACAAACAATCAATCAAACATATTAATAAATAAATACACAGCGGTCAAAACATAACCTTCGCCGACTTTGTCTTGGCGAAGGTAATAAATAAATACACAGCGGTCAAAACATAACCTTCGCCGACTTTGTCTTGGCGAAGGTAAAAAGAACAGCATTTTGGGATGTTTAGGGATTCCAATGTTTCTTCAAGCTTATATATAGTGGGTGTGTTCCAATATGCAACCTTGCGTCCTCCACTTGTGCTTGTGGCATCGTACCAGGAAGTAAAATGTTATGATGACATCACTGACAACAGCATTATATTTCAATATCTTGCAAAAGCTCAGTTGTCAAGACATTTTCTCATTTGCAAACTGAATGGTGAATGAAGAATAGTCCCCCAAAAATAGTTTTGGCTTGGCTGACAGCGGGGAAATTTCTGTGTTTTCTCCATGGAGGCAGAGCATCAGCAAAACGTGAGGCCACAAGCATAAGTGGAGGATGCAAGGTCGCATATTGGAATGCACCCTCTGACTGTGCTTACAGACCACAACAGTTAAAGGAGCTCTCCTTCCAATTTCATTATCTTGCATTGCTCACGCTACCCTTGACCTGTCAGTACCCGGTGATGCTGCAGTTTTTGGATCAGCCCTTTCATTTACATTTTAAAAAAACTTAACATAGGCCTACTCCAAATATTTTCCCAAAAGGTATCGCTGTTAGCTAAGTTGTCTGCTGATGTTGCATTACCTTTTGGATGTTTTTGGGAATAAATAAATAAATATATTTTTTGACATGTAAACAAACACCTAACCCCATTACAATGAGCAGGATCTCAGAAAAGGCTGAGAAAAAAAAAAACAGGTAGTGACAAGTCCAGGGTAATGTGAGCATTACAATTGCATGTTGAAGAAATTGGCTGGAGTTATCCTTTAGCTCTGGGGTTCCCAACCTTTTTCAACTTGGGGCCCACTCGAAATTGTCAAAAATGTTCAGGGCCCACGTCTGACCCAATTAAGAATAAAACTCTAATAAATCAACAGCAACACACACCAAAATATGATTATTATTTTTGGAAAATGATTTCAAGGCCCACTTGGAATACCCATAGGTTGAAAACCACTGCTTTAGCTAGTTCCTCCCACTTTTCTTTTGCTTGTGGCCTCTTACAGCTGTGTCGTCCCGCCCCCATGGGAAACAAAAACAAAAAATATACCCTGCTATCAGCCGCGGGCGAGCAGCTTTTGCCTAGCCTGATTATCATCAACGTTCAAATCTCTTCGAGCTTTGGTCTGACCAAGGGCGGAATTCTCCTGTCTCCACTTAAGTCAGTTTTACGTGCGCACATTTTACGTGCTTTCATCTTGCGCGTATTCTCCCCTCTGTAACGTCGCCACACCCCTTGCGCTTAACTCAAAAACAGCGCGTAGCCCAACATGGGTGTGATATGCTAAATGGGGGGATGAGTCTTCTCATCAGTTGTGGCTACCAAAAAAACGTGGAGCATGGATTTTCAGATCAACCATGTGAAAACCTCAGCAGTCCATTGAGATCCAACACTGAACTTTAACTTTGAATTTAAAACCACGTGCCAAAAGTCCTCTTGCAAAAGCGTTTCAAAATCTAACCTCCGCTCCTTTTCACAAGCAGAAGGCAAGTATAGGAGGTGAGATAATGGGATGGAAACGCGATGTGTCCCTTTGGCGGGAACTCAGCTGAGCGTTTTGGTGCGCAACAGGTTGATTGAAATAATAAACACGATTGAACGTTTTGTTGAAAATGGAGTTTGGCGTGTTGCCTGGACAATTCCGGAAATAAAAAAGTGATTTAAAATGCTGATCATTCCCACAGTTAAACAAACACATAGTAGGCCTGTTTGCTGACTTTTAAAAGTGTTTCTCCGCTTCTCTGTACAGCAACGTGACATTAAAATAATTGGAAATATGTGGATCTCAGCTGTCCGTCAGCATATTACACTTAGGCTACATGCATGCTGAAGAATGAACAAGGAAATCGATCGTCATAAAAAAAACGGAGATAAAAAACTTTATATTCTGTCGCAGACATGGGAATTAATTGGACATGGGCATGCAATGCCAAGCCAGGACTTAAACGCGGAGCTGATGGGGTGTAATAGAGACCAGAAGCGAAATGCCAAAGACATGCTCTGATATGTAGGCCTACCTTTTACGTTTAGCTGTAATGACATTCAGGAAATATTTTCTGCCTTACAAAAACAGATAGGACAACCTGTAGCCTACCTCAGTATGTGGTGGTTTTGTATGTCGGGCATCAGTTCAGAAAGTTTAATAGGTTACATGCACATATGCACGAGTTCCAATAAATCACACAAGTGGAGGAGTTGAAATAAAAAACCTTTACTTAACGTCGTGGCTACAACATTGTAAAAATGGTGAAGGTTGTTTTTGAATAGGCATACTTTGGGTGGCTGTGAGGACGACTGGAACAGCGGTCTTTAGTCTGACGTGCCTTGTCAATTTAGCCTAGAACTTGTGCATGGTGCAACCTGCAACGAGGTGTTTTTGGTTTTGGTTACCGTCCGTGGAGACAACATGATGATCCTCATACTGATTCATTAATTACCTGCTTTTGTTTGTAAGTTCATCGATATGAGAACATGCTCTGGGCAGCTGGTCATATTTTGTCACAATTATTCTAATGTAGGATGTTTATGTGGAACTGTGAATGAATTTCGATTTGGACTCACGCTGACGGTAAGGAACATCAACAAAGCATACCGTGTAACATGTTCAAAATGCGAGCCAAGCCAGCATCAAATGCAATATTACATTTTACCTCATAGTGGCGCTTGACCTTACTACAGCCCTTTGATGCGCGTAAAGGCAAACACGCTTAAGTGGACGGGAGAATCCGCTTAGGATTGATTAACATGGGGAACTCCCTGATTTTGGCCTGGCCCCACCCAAAGTGCGCAAGTGATGAAATCGCGCGTAAGCCCCGTTTACTCACGGGCTTGATGGCTCGTTCAAAAAATCGAGAATCCCCAGAAAGCCGACCTAAAACCTCGGGAAAGTGGGAGTGAACATTTGGTGACGCAATGTCAGATCGATAATTATCGAGGTTGATCTCAGGCGGAAGTATAGAACTTGTGTTTTGTGTGACGACACACACATCATCAACATGGCGCCCATGCATGCAACTGACATGTAAACAGTATCATAAATGCTAAAATATCATCTTGTAATCACTATCAACAACACCAGTCAATGTCATTCAATTGCAGATGCACATATGTCAGTAATGCTGGTCTCTGTTTAATTTAGCTTACTTCAGCTAAAATTATATGTCGTGGGTGTGGAGGCTCAAGGTGAGGTGAAAAAAAGAAAAGAGAACCAAAACAAAACACGCATGAATCCCGATTGTTCCGGGATCAGTGGCGTTCATGCGCCAAACTCCAGAACTCGATTGTCATGTGATCAGTGTCGTCAGCTGTCTCGAGAGGTCCCGATCTGGTGAAGGCAACATTAGTAAGCTCGGAGGCGCTGTTGCACACTTTTTTTTTACTTAAGCGGGTGGGAGAATTCCGCCCCAAGAGCATAACAATTTACATTTCCCAAACGGCATGGTTGACCCGCCTCCCTTGGTTTGCTTATGGTTGTTTGCTTCACGACAAAGTGAAAGGAGTTGCCGTATTTTCGGGAACTCAGAAAGTAGCCTACTCTCACTAGGTGCATTCGACATGTGTCAACGCATGTATGCGCATTTAGACAGCAATGCACCCTGGATGGAAAATGCTGCATGACGGTTAGATTTCCTGTCAAACTTCGAAATTTCGTCGACGTTGCGTTTACGAGGTGACATGTCACATGGTGTAAAACTATCGCGGGATGAATGCGGCTGCAGTCAGATCTTGCAACCTCTGCAGTTGCTTATCCCCTTCAACGCTCGTCGGCGGACTGCCTCCGAGGTCACGCGCCCATGAACTGGTTGGTCAACAACTCACTCACGTGTGTATATGGGTCTTGTCTCACACCTCTACACAAGTTTGCGCAGGTCCCCACTTCAGCTCCTCCTCACTGCCTGTCCCCCCACTCCTCACACATGGTGTGTTAGTAGAGCAAACCGGTGCGAGCTCATCGTCTCGTTCATATTTGTGGCCGACTTTAAATGCGCTGTATTTAATAACACCCACATCGTGACAACAAGTTCTCGCTCACGTGCTTCCGTCAACGTTGGTCGACAGCAACAAAGTCGTATGGGCTTATTGCTCTTGACCTGACTAGTTGCAACGGCGAAGGTGTTGCGTCACTACGAGGGCGTGGCCTGGCTAGCTTTTCCCCATTCAACATCCTGATTGCAAATGAGGAAAATGACCTGAATAGTGCTTTTGCCAGACATATGTTGCCTTCACAGGCTCCTCTCGAGACAGCTGACGACACTGCTCACGTGACAACCGAATTCTGGACTTTGGCACATGAACGGCACAGATCCCGGAACAATCGGAAATCATGCCTGTTTTATTTTTGGTCCTCTTTTCTTTTTTTACCCCCCTTGAGCCTCCACATCCACGCCATACCATTTTAGTTTAAGTAGGCTAAATTAAACAGGCAGAGACCAGCATTACTGCCATATGGGCATTTGCAATTGAATGACATTAACTGGTGTTGTTGATAGTGGCTACAAGATGACATTTGAGCATTTATGATACTGTTTACATGCCAGTTGCATGCATGGGCGCCATGTTGATGATGCGTGTGTCGTCACACAAAACATAAGCTCGGGAACTTTTTGAACGAGCCAATAGAATACAACTTCAATCATCATTAATGGTGTCTTGCCTCACATCATAAGGCTACAAGCACAAGGAGATCAGATATTGAAATGGACCCGCAGTGTGTCATCACCTTACCTAGAAACACAAGCATTCATTCCCTGGCTGAAAACATTTTAATGTTAAAAAAAAAAATTACAGCACACAGAATGTAACTATATGAAAGTGGATACAAATACAAAAATGAAAGAACAGAACAAAACAAAAATTAAAATATATTAAAAATAGAAAAATACTGCATCATGTGTGCATTCATGTTTATCACAATAAATATAATACATTCAAGCTTCCTATTAAAAAAATAGTACATAAAAAAGAAACAAACAAAGCTGTTCATATTATCATGATTTATAAAAAATATAGGCCTACTATATAAAAACACCACTAGGCCTATATTACACAATCATGTTGAAGCTTTAAAAATGTTTGCCTTAAGTACTAAATAGCTATATATATATGGCATGGCATATAAGTTCCATTATACAGCACATAGGGAAGACTCCAGTCTATATGAAACTAATTTGAATCCTACCCTTAACAATAGGATGAACAACTGTCCCTTAACTCTTATCCATGGCTGAAGTACCCTCAAAGAAGGCACCCATGCTCCATAGGCTGTAATCCATACCCTGTAAAAACTTAACTTGCTTTGGATAAAAATATGCATGTCAAATGTATGAAATACTGGCCACATTATTTTTATTAAAAGTTTAATTAACTATAGCCGAGTCAGTCGATGCTTATTTGAGTCATAAGTAAGTGAACGATGACTCTCCTAACCACTTTCGCGGCCCGCTGTCAGAAAACCCAGAATGTAACTTTTAGCAGACCGACCCGAATGAACATTGGGGGAAAAGCTTCTCAAACGAAAAATTCCCTTTACGTACCACCAGAGACATATTCACATTTTCATTGACTGCTGGCACTGTGGGAAGAAACACATTCACACAGAAAGCTTAGTAAAACAGCATGTTTTCATAACGTTGAAGATTTAGAGACAGGCATGACATGGGCACGTAATCCTACATTGTGTCCCTTTAAGACACAAATGTCAAAGTGAAAAAGAAAATCCCTACAACAATAAACATTATACTGTAATGACAAAAAAGCTGTGATCACACCTAAAAAATATAGGCCCATTATGTAGCCTAATCAGTACCAAAACATCAAAAACACACAGTAGCAAAGTCAGGCAATGAATGGTCATTTTACTGGCACAACTTCGGAATCCATAATCCCAGTCAAAGTCTCACCTGGCTAACTATAATATGTCTTTGTTACACAGCATTGCATGGTCTCATGTGTCCATGACTCAGACATCTGCGAACAAGATAAAAATGAATGAAAAAAGTGAATTAACCCCACGCAAATGTAAAAAAAAAAAATATATATATATATATGAGCACAGTAGGCCAATAGTGTGGTAAACATTGGTAAACATTATGTTCCATTAAAATAATCTAATGTTTACCAAACACTTGGAAATAATCGGAGACAAATGATAACAAACAATGTAACTATCTCCAGACAATACAATAACTTACAAACAATAAACAATTAATTGGACTCAAAATGATCAGATCTTTTCAGGGTTCAAGAAATCTTGGTAGGTTTCAGTAAATTACAAAATTAAAAACATGACCGTGTACTACAAAATGTGTGTTCATACAGTATAATGCATGTTCCTTTAGTAAGAGTCTATATTTTGTGTTTATGTTTACCTTGGGTTTCAGGTTTCTTGCCTTTCTTCCTAACTTGTGCATAGGTTGCATCACCAGATCCTGCATCTGCAACATGGGAACAGGAAAAACGATGCATCAGTGGACCATCGTGTCAAAAACAGTATTAGGTAAGACAAAGCATTGACCAGCCCCAACATAAGGGTACGTTTTCTTGACAGGAACACAATGAAATGAACAAGACAAACAGACACTCATGGCTGAGGAGAACTTATATGTGATTATAAGAGACATGATAAAATGACACAACTGAGAATGTGTCCCAAAAATGCACGTGCGCACGCACGCACACACACACACACACACACACACACACACACACACACACACACACACACACACACACACACACACACACACACACACACACACACACACACACAAAAACACACACACACACACACACACACACACACACACACACACACACACACACACACACACACACACACACACACACACACACACACACTGATGCTGGATGGATGAGTAAATGGTGTCTTCTTTAGGGGAAGTTGGTTTGGCTATAAGAGAAGCAGAGACAAAAAATTGTCTTGTATGTTTTTTGGACAGGTTTGTCTGCATATTGGCACGCAAGTCAACATGTCATATAAAGTCAGCGCTGTTTTGTTCTGTGTCATGTATAGTAGTCCTATATCTAAAGCCAAAGTCAATTCTGAGTAGTAAAGGTTTCATAGGAGTTATGATTCCCCAGACTCCCCAGAAGTGTTCTTCACTAGTTGAAAGCTAGTGAATGACCTATGGACATAAAAGCATTGGCTGATACAGCAAATCAATGACCAACCAGAGGTAACGATACCAAAGTTATTCTAATAGGAAAGCTCTTTCTATGAGAAAATCATCAATAGAAAAAAATGGGACCTGTTTTACTGCCAACAGCCAATCATTATGCTGAACTGAACAAACAGTGTTCCAATCATCTTGCCGCTTCATGCTCCACTGAAAGTTTAGCATTTATTTTCCAGTATCATTATTACCCAAATGATTTGAAACTCACGTTTCCATATTCATTTCCAGAGGCTCTGTTCTTACTAATCAGCAGAGTGAGATCAGTCAGTGCATTCCAATATGCAGACTTCCGTCCTC
Source organism: Engraulis encrasicolus (assembly GCF_034702125.1). Lineage (NCBI taxonomy): Eukaryota > Metazoa > Chordata > Actinopteri > Clupeiformes > Engraulidae > Engraulis > Engraulis encrasicolus. Next base: position 32,947,518 of record NC_085877.1, on the reverse strand, counting down.
CACTTGTGCTTGTGGCCTCGCATGTTGCTGACGCCCCGCCTCCGTGGAGAAAACAATAAAGTTTCCCAGCTGTCAGCCTAGCCACAACAATTTTTGGATGACTGTTCTTCATTCACCATCCCGATTGCAAATGAGAAAATGACATAAGAATTCTACTTTTGCAAGATATTAAATTCATTTTCTGTTGCTGGTGACGTCATCATGAGGTCACAAGCAGGCAAGTGAGAAAGGAAGGACGGAAGTTCGCATATTGGAATCCACCCATTGTACCTTAGCTAGAGCTCCTTTGGGGAGGGGTCTTACCTGTACTCTTCAGAGGCTTCATCTTGATGTGCACATCAGCGTAGGTGACATCACTGGGACCAGCAGAACCTTAACATGTCAAAACAATAACAACAACAACAACAACAACAACTAATGAAAAAAACAACGTATAATCCCATCAACCACTCATAGGTCCCTTGGGTCATTGCAATTTCGTTACCATTAGCGCTAATGAAGTGATATTTTCAATTTGTAAGATGAGTTGACACGGAATCGACAATCAATCAAATACTAACCCCAACTCCGATGAAGTTGGGACGTTTGGTAAACAGTGAATAAAATCAAAATGCTATCATTTTCAAAACACTCAATCTATTCATTAGATGGAGAATAGTGAAAAGACAACATATTAAGTGTTAAAACCGAGAAAAAATATTGTTTTGGGGGACATATGTACTCATTTCTAATTTGAGAAATCCAACACGTCTCAAAAGAGTTGGGACGGGGACAATAAATGGCAGCAAATGTCGAGGAAGACTAAAAAAAAACAAAATACAACACTTAACAGTTAAATACATTAACCGATGAGATGATTTTATATAAAAAACAGTGTTAATTCCTATCTTGGACATGATTTCACCAGCTTAAATGGTGGGTGTATTCCTTGTCATGTTTTGCAATGTTTTCCTTTCTGTAGTGCTTACAGTGTGACAGGTCTTGACCAAAAACCCACCATTTTATCACATGCTGGTCCTTATGATGGAGCCAAACTGTTAAAACATAGTAGAGAATGCAATTTGACCTTAATATGTGGCAGTAATCGAAGATCTCCCTTCAAAATATAATGCATGAGTGGCTTTTCATGCTGTTTAAAACCCATTTATACCATTCAGCACTGTATTTAACTCTACAGATGAGTAAGAACATCTTAACCAATGCACTACTGCATCTGCATGCCATCATGGAGGCTGACTTTTGAAGCTAGCACTAACACAAGTTGGATGGTCCATTTTCACTGTAGCACAGGATGTGCAATGCTCTATTATTGTCAAAAAGAATGGACTTCTACAACTTCTGCTGACTTCTGTAAGCAAAGGACAGTTTCCCATGTCTTCTGGGTCTATTTCAAGTGAGCTCAGGTGCTTAGGAGAATGTTAAACCCCTGTGTCATTTTCATGCATTAAGCATTCTTAATATGGTCAATTTTCAATAGCTCTAGCACTCCAGGAATTAGAGTGAGACTACAGCCAATATATATTTCATGATGTCATGAACCTATACAATGATTTTATTAACAAAAATATGTCTTATATACACTCAATCGTGGTAAATCAAAGGGAATTCAAAAATGTATGTAATAACTATGGTAATTATTCCCTTTGCATCTTTAATTCTGAGTGACTCAGCCTCTCTGTGATGATCTTATACCTGGACACCTATATTGTCCGTCAGTACAATTCATTTTGAAATGTTCTTCTTTGTTGTTTTATCTTATTTGGATGTTTACTAAATTTCACTGATCCCCGTCCCAACTCTTTTGAGACGTGTTGGATTTATCAAATTAGAAATGAGTACATATGTCCCCCAAAACAATATTTTTTCTCGGTTTTAACACTTAATATGTTGTCTTTTCACTATTCTCCATCCAATGAATAGATTGAATGTTTTGAAAATGATAGCATTTTGATTTTATTCACTGTTTACCAAACGTCCCAACTTCATCGGAGTTGGGGTTTGTATAAACAGCAAAAGCAAAAAACGTGCAACAGCAGCATCCTTGTGCTGTAACCTCAGGTATACAGCTCACCTCGTTTCTTTGCCTTTTTGTTCTTGATGGTAACCTCTGAATATGTCACATCATTTCCATCATTGGGGTCACCGTCATCTTCACCTAAGACAACACACACCCACACACACACACACACACACACACACACACACACACACACACACACACACACACACACACACACACACACACACACACACACACACACACACACACACACACCATGGCCATGACCAAATATACAACAACAATGGCCATGTACTGTACATGTTCTGCCCATATAAATAAAGAACAAGATTTTACTTTTATCTGCAGTCTTCGATGGCTTTAACGTAGAATACAGGGTGTCTGACTGGGCTGCACTGGTCTTGGCTGAAAGAGGGGTTCACAACAAACTGTTATTACCACTTATTATATGGTTGTGACGTCATCAGTCGAATGCTCCATTCATTTCAACGGGGCTCCCCAACGTTCGCACGTCTGTTATTTTTCGATAACGGGTTGGTCTATAACAGACCGCTGTCAATGGCAACAAGACTTTTCACTGCTAAAGCGACTTTTCAACAAGACTCTAATCAGCTGCTGTGATAGACAGCACCCGTTGTCCTGGCTACCGCTGTCAATGGCAACAAGACGTTCACTGCTAAAGCCACTGGCTTGTATACAAGTCAGTGACTAAAGCGAATGTTTCATATCACTCCGCAGGGGGGGCGGTCTTTTGTCACTCTAATCAGCTGCTGTGATAGACAACACCTGTTGACCTGGCTAGCCTACCTAGTGTGACTGGTGTCAAGCGCCCCGCAGCTTCCCGCAGCTACCCGCAGCTACTCTGGACTTTACGGTCCCATTCACTTCAATTCATTTTTTCGCAGCCAGAACAGGTTTTACAGATTTCGGACTGTGCCGACGCCGCTGGTGTCGTGCGAGGAAAACAACAATTGTGTCGGACGCTACACCTGGTCATGGAACGACATGCGTAACAAGAATGATCATAACTTGTGTCATTTCGAAGATAATTAAAGAAAACCATTTTCACAATGGGACTTCTCATAGACCTGTTTTTGCATGTCTCTCATCTCTTTGCATGTTGACTGTGCAATCACCGTGACAAGTTAACAAGGTGCACGGCGCACAGCTGTATGCGTCCAAAAAAGAAGAATAACATTTCACGATGTACATCTGGAAATAATTCACATCAAAGTGAAGTGTTATTACATAGGGCACCATGGTAATCAATATGTGTGTAAGAACATGTGAAAAAAATAAATCGGTCAGTTTGTCAAAGAAGACACAAAATATATGCACCACAATGCACAGTATGCACCACACCGTGCTTTTCAATTATATAAAGAACAAATACTGACGGCACGAATGTTTCTTCCCTCAATAATCCCACGTCACATATCAATCAAGCAACTGAGCTAATGTGGCCACAAAGGGGCGGTATTGTACGCTACGATGACACATTCGAAGTCCTCAGATACAGATAGGCCGTCATGAATTACCTGACAAATTGCTGCTATATTGCAGTGGGAGCGCTACACTAAAGAACTGTGTCCCATATCTGCCCCTTTCATATTCATACATTGACAATTGAATTGACAAATAGGGGTTAGTTTTTTTTTGTTTTTTGTTTTTTTTTAGTTAAAGAGTAAATAACGAGTACACACACACAAACTAACTAAACTAAACATCATGTCAGGAGTCTGCCCTGGGGCAAGGCCAGTTCAAGCATTAGTCTAGTAGATTCTCTCGAAAGAGGAAGGTCTTCAGTTGTTTCTTGAAGGCTGCAAGAGATGTGCTTAGTCTTGCTGCCTCTGGGAGACCGTTCCACCACTTGGGTACCACAACGGAGAACAATCTTGACTGGGAGTACCTAGAGCGACTGGATGGCAGAGCCAGACGGCTTGTGCTGGATGAGCGCAGTTCTCTTCCGGTAACATAGGGCGTTAGTAGGTCCTTCAGATACGCTGGGGCCGTTCCTGTGATGGTTTTGTAGGCAAGGGTCAATGCCTTGTGCTTGATCCGGGCGGCAATCGGTAACCAGTGCAACTCAATAAATAGAGGAGTAACATGGGTCCTTTTGGGTTGATTGAATATCAACCGTGCCGCCGCATTCTGGATCATCTGCAGAGGTTTTAGCGCACAAGCAGGTAGGCCTGTCATGAGCGAGTTGCAGTAGTCAACGCGGGACAGGACAGTGGCCTGCACCAGTCGTTGTGTAGAATATTGTGTCAGCACAGGTCTGATATTCCGTACGTTGGACATCTGGAATCGACAGGTCCGGGTGACTGAGTCGATGTATTTGGAGCATGACAGCTCATCATCAATCATGACGCCAAGGTTTTTGGCGACTTTGTTTGGGGTGAGCTGTCATGCTCCAAATACATCGACAAATGAAATACTAATATTTTACTGCGTCTTTTACAGGTGCCCGTATTCTTCAAGTCTGTCGTTACAGCGCAACGACGGTCAGCGCAGATGTGGCGATGTGAACACTCTTGCATTACACCTTTTGCATGTTGTACATGTCTCCAATCTATATATGATTGACTGGTGCCATCTGCTGGCCTCATAAGGCTGCAGCGCAAAGCTCGAAGGAGAACGTGAAATGATGTCGCCCCTAGGCCTACAGATAGGCCTAATCATAGTTGTGGCCGAAGTATTTCTGTTGCATGTGATATTTTTGTGAATGACTATTATTGTAATTTCAGCAACATTCATTATTACTATTACGAGGAGTATTATGTAGCCTAGGTGGTCCTATGACTTAGTTTTGATTGAAATGTGCCGTGCGCTTGAGAAGCAGCAATATGTAGGTGCCCCCCTATCTGTCCTGCATGTCATTCAGGGACACTGTGTGGTTCGCACTGCGTGTTTTTGTGGTGAGATGTGTTCAAATTCGGAGGACTAAAGCATTTTTTGTGTTCTTGGTGTGTTACACGGTAATAGCCTACAGGTTGCGTATTACCATGTCGGGACAGTAAAGTTTACTGTGAAAAACTACAACATGAAAAGCGCTGCCGTGTCGTTGTATGTGTAGTTGGAAGATATAGGATACCTATTGTCATGTCAGGGTAGTTGCACGGTGAACATAGGCAAAGTTGGAGAGATTGAAACGATGAGTGAATGGCAAAGGCCATTGCGATGAGAATGTCTTTGATTATCTTCGACCTGATGCGGGAAATGCCATTCTTGATCAGCAAGCCGTTTAATGGTCATGTTTAGCATCCGAGACAATTGTTGTTTTCCTCGCACAGCAACAGCGGCGTGGGCACCGCCCGTTTGTCTGTAGGCAACCTGTTATCGCTCCAAAAAATGGATTGAGTGAATGGGAGGGTGTAGGCTAATAGGCCTACCATGTGGGCACAGATCTACATAAATCAAGTAGGTAGCAGGCTTCACTCAGGTTTCTTGATAACTTTTAAGGGTGCTGTCCCAAATGAATACTTAGAATAAAAGAAAAGGGGGGCGCACCTTGCATCAAATTGATGCAAGGTGCGCCCCCCTTTTCTTTGATTCACAGATCTACATAAACCATATGCTATTGAATGTATTCTCCCAGCATAATTACGTCCTTGCTTCCTGAAGTGGGCCTAGGCATATGAAGTGATGGGGTGCACAACGAAGAGATGTGTGGTCAAACACCATGAAGCGCATAGCTTGGATGCAGCCATGCCTGCCATTCTGCATATTGTGGGTTCAAGGCCCCTTAATATTCAATTTGAATAGGCCTACACGTGTAGGCTGTGTTACCTCACCCCTGATATGGGCCTACATTATTAGGCTTATTCAGCTCGCTGAATAGGTGCCTTCAGTATTTCTTCAGCGTATCATTCAGGGGCATGTCATTGCACACCGTGTATCTGCATATCCACAGTGTCTGTCTGCTTAGAGAAATGAGGCATTTTCCTTTTGCACTAGGCTACATGTGTGGTACGAAGTTCCTTACTTTAATCATGCCACGATGTTCCTTCAATATGTAGGCCTACATTGTTCTGGTCGTGCACATTGTTGCCTAACCATGAAATTGTGACGGCACAGTCAACATGCAAAAAGATTGGAGACATGTACAACATGCAAAAGGTGTAATGCAAGAGTGTTCACATCGCCACATCTGCGCTGACCGTCGTTGCGCTGTAACGACAGACTTGAAGAATACGGGCACCTGTAAAAGACGCAGTAAAATATTAGTATTTCATTTGTCAATTCAATTGTCAATGTATGAATATGAAAGGGGCAGATATGGGACACAGTTCTTTAGTGTAGCACTCCCACTGCAATAGCCTAGCAGCAATTTGTCAGGTAATTCATGACTGTAGGCCTATCTGTATCTGAGGACTTCGAATGTGTCAGCGTAGCGTACAATACCGCCCCTTTGTGGCCACATTAGCTCAGTTGCTTGATTGATATGTGACGTGGGATTATTGAGGGAAGAAACATTCGTGCCGTCAGTATTTGTTCTTTATATAATTGAAAAGCACGGTGTGGTGCATACTGTGCATTGTGGTGCATATCTTTTGTGTCTTCTTTGACAAACTGACCGATTTATTTTTTTCACATGTTCTTACACACATATTGATTACCATGGTGCCCTATGTAATAACACTTCACTTTGATGTGAATTATTTCCAGATGTACATCGTGAAATGTTATTCTTCTTTTTTGGACGCATACAGCTGTGCGCCGTGCACCTTGTTAACTTGTCATTGTGACGGCACAGTCAACATGCAAAGAGATGAGAGACATGCAAAAACAGGTCTATGAGAAGTCCCATTGTGAAAATGGTTTTCTTTAATTATCTTCGAAATGACACAAGTTATGATCATTCTTGTTACGCATGTCGTTCCATGACCAGGTGTAGCGTCCGACACAATTGTTGTTTTCCTCGCACGACACCAGCGGCGTCGGCACAGTCCGAAATCTGTAAAACCTGTTCTGGCTGCGAAAAAATGAATTGAAGTGAATGGGACCGTAAAGTCCAGAGTAGCTGCGGGTAGCTGCGGGAAGCTGCGGGGCGCTTGACACCAGTCTGTCGTGCTGCTATTCCACGGTAGCGACCTTCTCGCCGAACGTTAACCCTTACATAAAATACCCCTATTCAACCATTTGAACTGGACACTGGTTGGAGCATAGTATACAAGTCCATTTTGAAAAGCACAAAGTTATGTCTGACTGACCTTTCTCCTTTTTGTTCTTCTTGTCACCATTTTCTTTGGGCTTGATGTCGACATATACCACATCACTGGCTCCAGCCACGGCGCCACCTATAGTAGTGGGAGGAATATTGAAGGGACGATAATTGAGTTGTGGAAATAAAGAGTAGCTTTTGTGTTCAACATTTTGCTCTGTTCTTAAGGCTTTACATATGGGTAACCTAGGGAAAGTTTTGGGGGAAATTTGTCAAATGTTTATTAGAAATGAAATGGTTGCATCAAATACATTAGCAAAACGAGTCAATACTTTCCACTTGTGTCATAGCAACATTATCTCCTTGCATGTGAATAAATCAGCCCATTTCTCCATTGTGTGTAGCCTATGTGTATATTATCACCCTGTCAGACAAGTTTCCTTCCACAAGGATCGTTATCAAGACTAACATGAAGCTTACTTTAACTTACAGTAAATTATGTCAAATGCTCTTAACTCTTCTACCTGATGCTGTTGCTTGTTGTCCATTGTACCCGCTACTCTGATGGCCACTAGAGGGGGACAGAGACAAGTTCACAATAAAAAAGGGGAACTCGGAGTGTGCACACACACGCACATACAGAGAGAGAGAGAGAGAGAGAGAATATCAAACTTACAGGCTTGCTGTTGTAGAACCTAAAAAAATAAATAAGTATTACCCTCTCAAGCGTGCATAATAGTGAAATATACTGTATCTTCTAGACCTTAAACCATTGACTTTTGTGTAGGCCTAATGCTACATTTTTTGTCTTACCTTTAGATTTCCGTTTGTGATGAAGCAGGACAAGTAAAATGACCAAAGCTGAGGCTATGACCAAGCCTACCACCACACCAACTGCCACCATGGATCCTGAATAAGAACCCGATGATAGCAGAAACATTTTTAAGAATGTGACTAAATAGGCCTAATAAAATGCTAAAAAACAATCGTGTGACATTGATGAACACGTAACCAGCAAAAAGTCACTAAAATTCCTAACCTGTCATTTTGTGCATCACTGTGATCCAGCTCTCTAGTGACTGTCCTTTCTCTGTGTTGTTGCACTTGTAGAGGCCCTCATGTGACTTTGAGACTGCAGGGATGGTCATCTCTCCTGTGCTGGAGGTGTGGAGGAGTGCCCCATCTTTATAGAAGGCAGCACTGATGTTTGATGGCTGATTGCGATATCTACAGCGCAGAGTCAGAGGATCTCCTTCCATCACAGGATGGACAGGATGTTCCAGGATCACACTAGCTATACAGACATGAAAAATGACATACATTATACTTCCATGATAGTTTATAAAGCTCTGTGTTCTTTAGATATCATTTTCCAAGTCAAACTAACCTGTAACATTTAGCAGGGCCTCATTGCTGTACTGTGTGTAGTAGACTGGGTCTCCTCTCCCAGCTCTGCACCAGTACTGTCCTCCATCAGACACTTTAGCAGAGCTGATGCTGTAGGAGTTTCCACCAGTCTGGGACACAGGAGTAGAAGTCTGGGTGTCTCTGTACCAGTAGAACATCAAACCAGATCTAATGCCCAACTCACACGTCAGAGTGACAGAGTCTCCGGTGAATAGCTGTGGCTTCTGATTTAATACAAGATGGGGCTTCAATTCTGGAAAGGAGAGACCATGTGATTTCAATCCAAAGCCTCAACACACACAGAGCATATTGGTCTCAAGAAGAAACGTAGCGCAGACAACATTTTTGGATAACACAATTGATATCAGCAGTTAAATGTTAAAAATGGTTCACAGTACCAAACACTGTTTGAGGCCATATTATACTCCATGCTGACCTGTTATCAACATAAATCTCTCTCTCTCTCTCTCTCTCTCTCTCTGTTTCTGTAAAGTAGGGATGTTTCGTAACCTATTCTCTTTTTCCTTTTTGCCTACTAAAATGATCAAATTTAAGTTATTGAACAGTTTACCAAGGTAGAATCCATGGCAATGGACATGATAAAATGCATAATTGTAAAACAAATATATTATTCAGCCGTTTACGGACAGATGTTTCTTGAGGTTACGAAACATCCCTATTTGACTAACTTTCCCATTTTAAGAGAGAATAAAGATGTTATTTCAGTTTTGAAGGGATATCCCTTTATATTTGTTATCCCCTCTTATTCTCCTTAATTATCTTTAAGATTTATGAAGGTCATAAATTTTGTCAGGGAAAAAATGTCAGGTGGGTATATCAGATTCACTCTGTCTAATGCGCTTTTGAGGATTCAGGATGAGAGAACCATATTTTCCCCCCAGAACATACCAGGTGCCTGAAATTTTGTGGGAATTTTTTTGGCATATAAAGATGGGGTACAATGAGTTTCATCAAATTTCAGTTGTTACTTTAGGAGATACAACAATTTGATCTATTTGACTTGGAGGTTACAAACATCCCTATCCGCTTGTAAAAAAAGGTTACAACATCCCTATTCATATCCTTATCCACATTTGCTGAATATAGGGGGTTAGAGAGTAGGGAGCAGAATTATATTTTCCTGGATGTCATAAACACATCGGAAGGTACTGAAAACAGTCTCTATGTTAATCCTCAAGCGACCGGCCTGTTTTTGTGGCTTGTTTTGCTAATCTGACCAAGCGGGGTCTTTTATGACCGAAGGAGTTAATGTAGAAATACCATTATATAAATTCATTTGTGGGGTTCATTAAAATGTATTTACATCTTGCACATACTTGTCCCTCATCTAAATATAAAAAATGTGAGTTTGAACATTTTATTGTTTTGTTAAAAATTAGTCAAATTTATAGTATATTGCTAAATATGATGCATGCCCTCATTTGCACATGTTAACATCAAAATACAAAAAACATCCAATACATTTCTTTCTTCTCTCAACATCAGTAATCAACTGAGAAAGTTTCATGGTGATATCTATCATTTAATTTTTTTTAGCCCATTCACCTGCAGTAGTACCTAAAAGGCCAACTTCCAATGAAACACAGTTTTATTCACTCCTTTTGGAAATCGGACAGCCACCCCAAGTTAAACTCACATGCAAGGTTCTCATAGCGGTGTGCCACCTCGCCTGGCTGTATTTCCCGGTGTTTCCCAATTAATGTTAACAATGCAGAGAAACGAGCGAGTCACAAAAGCCTTTCTGTATTGTGTCACATCGGAAGAAGGCGTTGCCCACAAAGATTCATGTCGACCCATTTTTCTAAAAACATGTTGAGTAATTGTTTTTCTGCTTGTTTTCAAAAGCAGCAACGCCTGGGGCCTTATGTACAAAGAAGTGCGTGGATTTCCTACCAAGAAAGTGTGGGCACAAAAATCTTGAAAGTTACTTACGGACAAAAATATCCGGATGTATCAATAAGTGCGTAACCAGGTTTTGCCGTGAAATCTTGCGCACATGCACGAGCACAAGCGAGCCCAAGTCTCTGCCTTGCCTCCTCCCTGAAATATTCTATATGAATATTCTAATTAGTATGAACAGACCCATTCATGTGCATTCATTGGTTGAAAGAACTGGAAAGGGAACGCGGGAAATCATGATGCGAGGTGAAGGCGCTGTTTCGGAGGTAGCCAATTTAAAAGGAAAAAGGCTGCGCGCAATAGCCTAACAAAATTACTTTGGCGTGTATAAAATCAGGCATTGGTAATAGGCTACTTAATGTGAGGACGGCAGAAAAAACTGTCATGTACTATACTGCAGTACAATGCAGGTTTCCCAACAATTGATATTTAACCCATTGATGCCTGATGTTGCGTTGTGCAACATTGGCCCTGGCGCCTGGAGCGTCATTACGCAACATTCAGGCTCATGAAATGTTAAGACCTTTATTAAAAATCTCTGTTTGTTTGAGATGAATGAACTCCTTCTAATGAAAGATGAGGGTCTTAGTGTTTAAATGCAACTTAGTGCATATTTTTATGTGCTTCAGAAGCTGAGATATTTAGGTTTTTCTAGGCTGAGGGCAGCTTTTCTTTAAAAGGGCTCAGGCATTCAGCACCCTTTTTTGCACGTGCCTTAGGCGTCAATGGGTTAAAAGGCATTACATCAAAACACATTGCGATGAGGCAGTCGCCAAGGCTTCCGAGAAATAAACCTTTATGTCGGTTATAACTCTGAAAGATGACACATGTACACATAGGCTACGCCACATGTATGAATAACTTGCAGCCAACTCAGTTAGCCTATAAAAATCACCTGTCAATTGATGGACTAATTTTACAGTAGCCTTATTAAAAAAGAAAGACAAGCACTACGGTGAGGACGTTCCCAACAAATGCGAGAAGATGCATCGCAGATCCAGAAAAAGGCTATTCAATGTTTAATAGTTGCCAAATAATGCTGTTGATGGGCATCCAATTTCGTTGTAATTCCAATATAGTTTCATGAGTCCGCTTTCATTTTAACCAGCTGCCTCAACAATAATATGGTTGAGGTGGTTTTCTTCATCTTCTTTTTGAAATCACGCGCCTCAACATTAAAATCCACGTTTAACCCATCTGCATCTCTGACCGCGTACAACACATGTAGTTGTGCTGCATGCCTCTGTGTGCAGCTAAAAAGACGCGATGCACCACTTACGGCAACTTCCACGCTTACGGAAACTTCCACAGCAGCCCTGAAATTCGCGTGGAGATCCGCAGTTTTCCACGTCTAGTCTGTTTTAGTACATCTGACCGTGGCCGTGGAAAACAACTTAAGTAACTTTTTTGTCCGTAAGTGAGCTTCGTACATGAGGCCCCTGGTGGCCTGAAACCTAACTTAGGTGCTACTCTCAGAGCACAAAGCCTCATACATACAGCCGTCCCACTCTGGTCGCTCCATGCCTGCAGTTCGCCTAGGGGTTGCTGTCAAAAGAGCACAGCCCTGAATGGAGCCTGCACGCCTCCGTTGGCGCCCCTTTATAGCAGTACCAGGGGAGGTGGAGACTCTAACCTTATTCGATCTCTCTGCAGAGCAGGAGGGAGCCAATCAGAGACGCAAATACACGACAAACCGACAAAGCCACATGATCACAGATCTTCTGACTGTAACGAATTCACAGTGGATGTCAGAATAAAAAATGAAAAAGATTAGGCACGTGTTTTATATGTCTTGGACAAATAGACAAAAATAAGCTTTTTGAAATGTGTGGGATGTGCCGTGGGGATTTCAGGTGGATAGACAGCTGATATTGCTGTTGGACAACAGCTAGAATGATATTTTTTGGTAAGCAAGTAATTCTCCATGTGTTCAAGCACAGTTTTGATGCCCTGCATGAAAATACACAATGAAAATCAACGAAAATAAAGAGAAAGCATAAATGAGAGGGTGAGTCCACACTTTTGGCCTGTACATACATACAATCATACATACATACATACAATCATACATACATACATACATACATACATACATACATACATACATACATACATACATACATACATACATACATACATACATACATACATACATACATACATACATACATACATACATACACACATTATTAGGTACACCTCTCTAGTGCTGGTTTAGACCCACTTTTGCCTTAAAGGTGCACTGTGTAAGATTTTTTTGTTGTTTTTTTTCCAGAATGTATGATACCCATTCAATAATGTTACCTTTTTCATGAATACTTCCCACCACCATCAAATTCTAATTATTCATTATGGCTGGGGAAATTGGACTTTTCATACATGAAAAGGGGGGCGGATCTCCATGGTCCGCAATTTTGGATTTTGGTGTGTGTGTGTGTGTGTGTGTGTGTTCAGAGATTCTCCTATGCATACCTTGGTTGTAACAAGTGGTCATTTGAATTTTGTGTATTTCTGTTGCCCTTGTATCAGCTTGGATCAGTCTGGACATTCTCATCTGACCTCTGGCATGAGCAAGGCATTTTTGCCCCTTTCTTTTTTTGCTCATTATCTGTAAACCTCATTCTGATGCCCAGTTTGCACTGCATCAAATCATCTTGACAAGGCCTACAAACCTGAATGCATTGAGTTGCCGCCATGTTATCAGCTGATCAGAATTTTGTATTAATCTTAACAGTTTTCCTAATTAAGTGTTCTGGTCCCCTAAAACACCTGATGTGTAGATGTCCTATTCCACACTTTAACCTCTCCAACTCAGTCAGTACTTTTCAGGAGATACTTCAGGGATACTTGTAGCACCTCAAATCATATGCTTTGGATATGTAGATGCAATTCAGTATTTACAAAAGCACATTTCCCGTCTACATGTGAAATATCTGATATCATCTCATATGCAGTGGTGTAGTCTACTTTTTTATGGTGGGTATACTGTATATTTGAGCATTTTTTGAAGTAGGTATACTGTATATATTTGTGCTATTCAAAATAATGGATCAATCAATTTTAAGTGGGTATACTGAAATCCCTGAAATGTAGAAGTGGGTATACTTTGTATACCCGCGTTCTACGTAGACTACACCACTGCTCATATGCGATATGAAGGAGTCACAAACTCAGTCAGTACTGGTGATGTAGATTCCACCCTTTTAAATGTGAAATATCTGACCTCTTGTCGTATCTGTGTATCACAAAAATCCTACAAAGTAGTCAAAACGTGTTTTTATGAACCTAATGACCCTTCCAATCCATTCCCCATGCTGGAATTATGTGGAAAAGTTGTCTTTGTACCATGTCTGGCTCAAAAGTTATGTGAATAGTCAAATATCAGAATTGAAAAAATCGCTATTGCACAGTTTCCAAGATGACCTGTGAAAAACAGTCATGGGACAATTTGCAGCAATGCTATCATCTTTTATTGTTAACTGGACATATGAACGAGTCTAAAAACATGCATGTCAACAACAGTTTGGGGTGGGGGGTGGGCGTGGACCCCCTATAATGACTAGACTAATTGTTAACACATTTCCATTAAAGTTAATTAAATATTTCAGCAATTCATGACATATTAAAAAAGCATTAGAAATATATTAGAGTCTGTGTGCATGTGTAATACAATAAACAACAGATTTCATTGAACCCATCAACATATCAATATTTTTCAGTATAACATTCAATTAATTCATCACTTTCTTAAAAAAGCATTAAAAATATATTAGAGTGTGTGTGCGTGTGTAATACAATAAACAACAGATCTCATTGAACCCATCAGCATATCAATATTTTTCAGTATTACATTCAATTAATTCATCACTTTCTTTAAAAACAAACATTAAAAATATTACAGTTTGTGTGTGTGTGTGCACGCGTGTGTGTGTGCGTGTGTAATACAATAAACAACAGATCTCATTGAACACATCAACATATCAATATTTATCAGTATTACATTCAATTAATTCACCTTCTTTAAAAACAAACATTAAAAATATTACAGTTTGTGTGTGTGTGTGTGTGTGTGTGTGTGTGTGTGTGTGTGTGTGTGTGTGTGTGTGTGTGTGTGTGTGTGTGTGTGTGTGTGTGTGTGTGTGTGTTACGTTACATTTCAGATCTGCATGAAAGGGGACTATTTGTTCAAAGTTTTTAGTCTTTTGTAAAAGTTTTTAGCTGATAGTGACTCTCCAGATTTGGTTAAAATGCAGGAAATTGTATCTAAGAAATACATTTTTTTCTGGGGGAGGACCGAACCCACCGTTAATATATATATATATATAAATAGATATATATTCTATATTTACTGCCTACCCTACCATACCCTTCACTGCACGTCACTGGTGTACAGAGCGTAAATTCACACGCACACACACACACATAATTGCAGATGTTGAGCAGTATTTATTCAGCTGTCTGGCCCTTTTTTACTTAGTCCACTGCTGTTGAGTCCACTGACCACCAGCCTATGCACATGGCCTAGACCAGGGGTGTCAAACTCAAATTGACTGAGGGCCAAAATCAAAATCTGGAACGAAGTCCACAATTATTTTTAAAAATGGACTAAAATTGTGCATGCATACACTTCAAACTCATAGTTAAATTTCACATACACTCTTTCCCATCATATTTGTTAGTTCAAATGTGTCTACACATCCTGTGACACAGCAAATTTCATGTTCAAGTTATATTATGCTACACATTAATGGTGTATGTGGGCCAACTATGATAGACATTTGAAATTATCTCGCGGGCCGAATAAAATGTCTCCACGGGCCAAATTTGCCCCCCGGGCCTGAGTTTGACATCCCTGGCCTAGACTGCCAAAATACAAGAGTAAAAAATAGGTACCTAATTAATTCGACATTATTGTCAACCGAAATGATCTGCGGTGGTCACTGTCCATCTCACAGCAGTGCACTTCCACTTCACACATATTTTAGGCAGGCAGCGGTAATTCATTTCACAGGACTGTTTGTTAACTTCAACGAGGGTGTAGCCAAAAGGGGTGTGGTGAC
>NC_085877.1:32868345-32931847 GCF_034702125.1 Engraulis encrasicolus | reverse complement strand
CTAGACTACAGGTCAAAAATGTGACCTAACATGTAGTAACTGAGCGTCGTATACTGAGCAGCTGAATTCATGGACAATGTGTTTTAGGGTGTAACTCAAGGATACCTGTGCCAAAGTACCACAAACCATACATTTTCTGAAAGCTCTCTTAGTGTAGATGTCATATCATGCATGGAAAGCCATGTCCAACTAGACTACAGGTCAAAAATGTGACCTAACATGTAGTAACTGAGCGTCGCATACCGAGCAGCTGAATTCATGGTCAGTGTGTTTTAGGGTGTAACTTGGGGATACCTGTGCCAAAGTACCACAAACCATACATTTTCTAAAAGCTCTCTTAGTGTAGATGTCATTTCATATATGGAAAGCCATGTCCAACTAGACTACAGGTCAAAAATGTGACCTAACATGTAGTAACTGAGCGTCGTATACTGAGCAGCTGAATTCATGGACAATGTGTTTTAGGGTGTAACTCAAGGATACCTGTGCCAAAGTACCACAAACCATACATTTTCTGAAAGCCCTCTTAGTGTAGATGTCATTTCATATATGGAAAGCCATGTCCAACTAGACTACAGGTCAAAAATGTGACCTAACATATAGTAACGGAGCGTCGCATACTGAGCAGCTGAATTCATGGACAATTTGTTTTAGGGTGTAACTTGGGGATGTCTGTTCCAAACAACATCAAACCATACATTTTCTGAAAGCTCCTGAAGTGTAGATGTTATTTCACCTATGGAAAGCCATGTCCAACTAGACTACAGGCCAAATATCTGACCTAACATGTAGTAACTGAGCGTCACATACTGAGAAGCTGAATTCACAGTCAATATATGTTAGGGTGTAACTTGGGGATGTCTGTTCCCAACAACCTCAAACCATACATTTTCTTAAAGCTCTTGAAGTGTAGATGTGATTTAATGCATGCAAAACCATGTCCAACTAGACTACAGGTCAAATATCTGACCTAACATGTAGTAACTGAGCGTCGCATACCGAGCAGCTGAATTCATGGTCAGTGTGTTTTAGGGTGTAACTTGGGGATACCTGTGCCAAAGTACCACAAACCATACATTTTCTGAAAGCTCTCTTAGTGTAGATGTCATTTCATATATGGAAAGCCATGTCCAACTAGACTACAGGTCAAAAATGTGACCTAACATGTAGTAACTGAGCGTTGCATACCGAGCAGCTGAATTCATGGTCAGTGTGTTTTAGGGTGTAACTTGGGGATACCTGTGCCAAAGTACCACAAACCATACATTTTCTGAAAGCTCTCTTAGTGTAGATGTCATTTCATGCATGGAAAGCCATATCCAACTAGACTACAGGTCAAATATCTGACCTAACATGTAGTAACTGAGCGTCGCATACCGAGCAGCTGAATTCATGGTCAGTGTGTTTAAGGGTGTTACTTGGGGATACCTGTGCCAAAGTACCACAAACCATACATTTTCTGAAAGCTCTCTTAGTGTAGATGTCATTTCATGCATGGAAAGCCATGTCCAACTAGACTACAGGTCAAAAATGTGACCTAACATGTAGTAACTGAGCGTCGTATACTGAGCAGCTGAATTCATGGACAATGTGTTTTAGGGTGTAACTTGGGGATACCTGTGCCAAAGTACCACAAACCATACATTTTCTGAAAGCTCTCTTAGTGTAGATGTCATTTCATATATGGAAAGCCATGTCCAACTAGACTACAGGTCAAAAATGTGACCTAACATATAGTAACGGAGCGTCGCATACTGAGCAGCTGAATTCATGGACAATTTGTTTTAGGGTGTAACTTGGGGATGTCTGTTCCAAACAACATCAAACCATACATTTTCTGAAAGCTCCTGAAGTGTAGATGTTATTTCACCTATGGAAAGCCATGTCCAACTAGACTACAGGCCAAATATCTGACCTAACATGTAGTAACTGAGCGTCACATACTGAGAAGCTGAATTCACAGTCAATATATGTTAGGGTGTAACTTGGGGATGCCTGTTCCAAACAACCTCAAACCATACATTTTCTTAAAGCTCTTGAAGTGTAGATGTCATTTCATATATGGAAAGCCATGTCCAACTAGACTACAGGTCAAAAATGTGACCTAACATGTAGTAACTGAGCGTTGCATACCGAGCAGCTGAATTCATGGTCAGTGTGTTTAAGGGTGTAACTTGGGGATACCTGTGCCAAAGTACCACAAACCATACATTTTCTGAAAGCTCTCTTAGTGTAGATGTCATTTCATGCATGGAAAGCCATATCCAACTAGACTACAGGTCAAATATCTGACCTAACATGTAGTAACTGAGCGTCGCATACCGAGCAGCTGAATTCATGGTCAGTGTGTTTTAGGGTGTAACTTGGGGATACCTGTGCCAAAGTACCACAAACCATACATTTTCTGAAAGCTGTCTTAGTGTAGATGTCATTTCATGCATGGGAAGCCATATCCAACTAGACTACAGGTCAAATATCTGACCTAACATGTAGTAACTGAGCGTCGCATACCGAGCAGCTGAATTCATGTTCAGTGTGTTTTAGGGTGTAACTCAAGGATACCTGTGCCAAAGTACCACAAACCATACATTTTCTGAAAGCTCTCTTAGTGTAGATGTCATTTCATGCATGGAGAGCCATGTCCAACTAGACTACAGGTCAAAAATGTGACCTAACATGTAGTAACTGAGCATCGTATACTGAGCAGCTGAATTCATGGACAATGTGTTTTAGGGTGTAACTTGGGGATACCTGTGCCAAAGTACCACAAACCATACATTTTCTGAAAGCTCTCTTAGAGTAGATGTCATTTCATATATGGAAAGCCATGTCCAACTAGACTACAGGTCAAAAATGTGACCTAACATGTAGTAACTGAGCGTCGTATACTGAGCAGCTGAATTCATGGTCAGTGTGTTTTAGGGTGTAACTTGGGGATACCTGTGCCAAAGTACCACAAACCATACATTTTCTGAATGCTCTCTTAGTGTAGATGTCATATCATGCATGGAAAGCCATGTCCAACTAGACTACAGGTCAAAAATGTGACCTAACATGTAGTAACTGAGCGTCGTATACTGAGCAGCTGAATTCATGGACAATGTGTTTTAGGGTGTAACTCGGGGATACCTGTGCCAAAGTACCACAAACCATACATTTTCTGAAAGCTCTCTTAGTGTAGATGTCATTTCATGCATGGAAAGCCATATCCAACTAGACTACAGGTCAAATATGTGACCTAACATGTAGTAACTGAGCGTCGCATACCGAGCAGCTGAATTCATGGTCAGTGTGTTTTAGGGTGTAACTTGGGGATACCTGTGCCAAAGTACCACAAACCATACATTTTCTGAAAGCTCTCTTAGTGTAGATGTCATTTCATGCATGGAAAGCCATGTCCAACTAGACTACAGGTCAAAAATGTGACCTAACATGTAGTAACTGAGCATCGTATACTGAGCAGCTGAATTCATGGACAATGTGTTTTAGGGTGTAACTTGGGGATACCTGTGCCAAAGTACCACAAACCATACATTTTCCGAAAGCTCTCTTAGTGTAGATGTCATTTCATATATGGAAAGCCATGTCCAACTAGACTACAGGTCAAAAATGTGACCTAACATGTAGTAACTGAGCGTCGTATACTGAGCAGCTGAATTCATGGACAATGTGTTTTAGGGTGTAACTCAAGGATACCTGTGCCAAAGTACCACAAACCATACATTTTCTGAAAGCCCTCTTAGTGTAGATGTCATTTCATATATGGAAAGCCATGTCCAACTAGACTACAGGTCAAAAATGTGACCTAACATATAGTAACGGAGCGTCGCATACTGAGCAGCTGAATTCATGGACAATTTGTTTTAGGGTGTAACTTGGGGATGTCTGTTCCAAACAACATCAAACCATACATTTTCTGAAAGCTCCTGAAGTGTAGATGTTATTTCACCTATGGAAAGCCATGTCCAACTAGACTACAGGCCAAATATCTGACCTAACATGTAGTAACTGAGCGTCACATACTGAGAAGCTGAATTCACAGTCAATATATGTTAGGGTGTAACTTGGGGATGTCTGTTCCCAACAACCTCAAACCATACATTTTCTTAAAGCTCTTGGAGTTCAGATGTCATTTCATGTATGCAAAACCATGTCCAACTAGACTACAGGTCAAAAATGTGACCTAACATGTAGTAACTGAGCGTTGCATACCGAGCAGCTGAATTCATGGTCAGTGTGTTTAAGGGTGTAACTTGGGGATACCTGTGCCAAAGTACCACAAACCATACATTTTCTGAAAGCTCTCTTAGTGTAGATGTCATTTCATGCATGGAAAGCCATGTCCAACTAGACTACAGGTCAAAAATGTGACCTAACATGTAGTAACTGAGCGTCGTATACTGAGCAGCTGAATTCATGGACAATGTGTTTTAGGGTGTAACTTGGGGATACCTGTGCCAAAGTACCACAAACCATACATTTTCTGAAAGCTGTCTTAGTGTAGATGTCATTTCATGCATGGGAAGCCATATCCAACTAGACTACAGGTCAAATATCTGACCTAACATGTAGTAACTGAGCGTCGCATACCGAGCAGCTGAATTCATGTTCAGTGTGTTTTAGGGTGTAACTCAAGGATACCTGTGGCAAAGTACCACAAACCATACATTTTCTGAATGCTCTCTTAGTGTAGATGTCATATCATGCATGGAAAGCCATGTCCAACTAGACTACAGGTCAAAAATGTGACCTAACATGTAGTAACTGAGCGTCGTATACTGAGCAGCTGAATTCATGGACAATGTGTTTTAGGGTGTAACTTGGGGATACCTGTGCCAAAGTACCACAAACCATACATTTTCTGAAAGCTCTCTTAGTGTAGATGTCATTTCATATATGGAAAGCCATGTCCAACTAGACTACAGGTCAAATATGTGACCTAACATGTAGTAACTGAGCGTCGCATACCGAGCAGCTGAATTCATGGTCAGTGTGTGTTTAAGGGTGTAACTTGGGGATACCTGTGCCAAAGTACCACGAACCATACATTTTCTGAAAGCTCTCTTAGTGTAGATGTCATTTCATGCATGGAAAGCCATATCCAACTAGACTACAGGTCAAATATGTGACCAAACATGTAGTAACTGAGCGTCGCATACCGAGCAGCTGAATTCATGTTCAGTGTGTTTTAGGGTGTAACTTGGGGATACCTGTGCCAAAGTACCACAAACCATACATNTTCTCATAGCTCTCTTAGTGTAGATGTCATTTCATGCATGGAAAGCCATATCCAACTAGACTACAGGTCAAATATCTGACCTAACATGTAGTAACTGAGCGTCGCATACCGAGCAGCTGAATTCATGGTCAGTGTGTTTAAGGGTGTTACTTGGGGATACCTGTGCCAAAGTACCACAAACCATACATTTTCTGAAAGCTCTCTTAGTGTAGATGTCATTTCATGCATGGAAAGCCATGTCCAACTAGACTACAGGTCAAAAATGTGACCTAACATGTAGTAACTGAGCGTCGTATACTGAGCAGCTGAATTCATGGACAATGTGTTTTAGGGTGTAACTTGGGGATACCTGTGCCAAAGTACCACAAACCATACATTTTCTGAAAGCTCTCTTAGTGTAGATGTCATTTCATATATGGAAAGCCATGTCCAACTAGACTACAGGTCAAAAATGTGACCTAACATATAGTAACGGAGCGTCGCATACTGAGCAGCTGAATTCATGGACAATTTGTTTTAGGGTGTAACTTGGGGATGTCTGTTCCAAACAACATCAAACCATACATTTTCTGAAAGCTCCTGAAGTGTAGATGTTATTTCACCTATGGAAAGCCATGTCCAACTAGACTACAGGCCAAATATCTGACCTAACATGTAGTAACTGAGCGTCACATACTGAGAAGCTGAATTCACAGTCAATATATGTTAGGGTGTAACTTGGGGATGTCTGTTCCCAACAACCTCAAACCATACATTTTCTTAAAGCTCTTGAAGTGTAGATGTCATTTCATATATGGAAAGCCATATCCAACTAGACTACAGGTCAAAAATGTGACCTAACATGTAGTAACTGAGCGTTGCATACCGAGCAGCTGAATTCATGGTCAGTGTGTTTAAGGGTGTAACTTGGGGATACCTGTGCCAAAGTACCACAAACCATACATTTTCTGAAAGCTCTCTTAGTGTAGATGTCATTTCATGCATGGAAAGCCATATCCAACTAGACTACAGGTCAAATATCTGACCTAACATGTAGTAACTGAGCGTCGCATACCGAGCAGCTGAATTCATGGTCAGTGTGTTTTTAGGGTGTAACTTGGGGATACCTGTGCCAAAGTACCACAAACCATACATTTTCTGAAAGCTGTCTTAGTGTAGATGTCATTTCATGCATGGAAAGCCATATCCAACTAGACTACAGGTCAAATATCTGACCTAACATGTAGTAACTGAGCGTCGCATACCGAGCAGCTGAATTCATGTTCAGTGTGTTTTAGGGTGTAACTCAAGAATACCTGTGGCAAAGTACCACAAACCATACATTTTCTGAATGCTCTCTTAGTGTAGATGTCATTTCATGCATGGAAAGCCATGTCCAACTAGACTACAGGTCAAAAATGTGACCTAACATGTAGTAACTGAGCGTCGTATACTGAGCAGCTGAATTCATGGACAATGTGTTTTAGGGTGTAACTTGGGGATACCTGTGCCAAAGTACCACAAACCATACATTTTCTGAAAGCTCTCTTAGTGTAGATGTCATTTCATATATGGAAAGCCATGTCCAACTAGACTACAGGTCAAATATGTGACCTAACATGTAGTAACTGAGCGTCGCATACCGAGCAGCTGAATTCATGGTCAGTGTGTTTAAGGGTGTAACTTGGGGATACCTGTGCCAAAGTACCACAAACCATACATTTTCTGAAAGCTCTCTTAGTGTAGATGTCATTCCATGCATGGAAAGCCATATCCAACTAGACTACAGGTCAAATATGTGACCTAACATGTAGTAACTGAGCGTCGCATACCGAGCAGCTGAATTCATGGTCAGTGTGTTTTAGGGTGTAACTTGGGGATACCTGTGCCAAAGTACCACAAACCATACATTTTCTGAAAGCTCTCTTAGTGTAGATGTCATTTCATATATGGAAAGCCATGTCCAACTAGACTACAGGTCAAATATGTGACCTAACATGTAGTAACTGAGCGTCGCATACCGAGCAGCTGAATTCATGGTCAGTGTGTTTAAGGGTGTAACTTGGGGATACCTGTGCCAAAGTACCACAAACCATACATTTTCTGAAAGCTCTCTTAGTGTAGATGTCATTTCATGCATGGAAAGCCATATCCAACTAGACTACAGGTCAAATATGTGACCTAACATGTAGTAACTGAGCGTTGCATACCGAGCAGCTGAATTCATGTTCAGTGTGTTTTAGGGTGTAACTTGGGGATACCTGTGCCAAAGTACCACAAACCATACATTTTCTGAAAGCTCACTTAGTGTAGATGTCATTTCATGCATGGAAAGCCATATCCAACTAGACTACAGGTCAAATATCTGACCTAACATGTAGTAACTGAGCGTCGCATACCGAGCAGCTGAATTCATGGTCAGTGTGTTTAAGGGTGTTACTTGGGGATACCTGTGCCAAAGTACCACAAACCATACATTTTCTGAAAGCTCTCTTAGTGTAGATGTCATTTCATGCATGGAAAGCCATGTCCAACTAGACTACAGGTCAAAAATGTGACCTAACATGTAGTAACTGAGCGTCGTATACTGAGCAGCTGAATTCATGGACAATGTGTTTTAGGGTGTAACTTGGGGATACCTGTGCCAAAGTACCACAAACCATACATTTTCTGAAAGCTCTCTTAGTGTAGATGTCATTTCATATATGGAAAGCCATGTCCAACTAGACTACAGGTCAAAAATGTGACCTAACATATAGTAACGGAGCGTCGCATACTGAGCAGCTGAATTCATGGACAATTTGTTTTAGGGTGTAACT
The DNA here is from genome assembly GCF_034702125.1 of Engraulis encrasicolus. NCBI lineage: Eukaryota > Metazoa > Chordata > Actinopteri > Clupeiformes > Engraulidae > Engraulis > Engraulis encrasicolus. The sequence goes on along the minus strand of NC_085877.1, from coordinate 32,923,810 downwards.
TGGGGATGTCTGTTCCAAACAACATCAAACCATACATTTTCTGAAAGCTCCTGAAGTGTAGATGTTATTTCACCTATGGAAAGCCATGTCCAACTAGACTACAGGCCAAATATCTGACCTAACATGTAGTAACTGAGCGTCACATACTGAGAAGCTGAATTCACAGTCAATATATGTTAGGGTGTAACTTGGGGATGTCTGTTCCCAACAACCTCAAACCATACATTTTCTTAAAGCTCTTGAAGTGTAGATGTCATTTCATATATGGAAAGCCATATCCAACTAGACTACAGGTCAAAAATGTGACCTAACATGTAGTAACTGAGCGTTGCATACCGAGCAGCTGAATTCATGGTCAGTGTGTTTAAGGGTGTAACTTGGGGATACCTGTGCCAAAGTACCACAAACCATACATTTTCTGAAAGCTCTCTTAGTGTAGATGTCATTTCATGCATGGAAAGCCATATCCAACTAGACTACAGGTCAAATATCTGACCTAACATGTAGTAACTGAGCGTCGCATACCGAGCAGCTGAATTCATGGTCAGTGTGTTTTAGGGTGTAACTTGGGGATACCTGTGCCAAAGTACCACAAACCATACATTTTCTGAAAGCTGTCTTAGTGTAGATGTCATTTCATGCATGGAAAGCCATATCCAACTAGACTACAGGTCAAATATCTGACCTAACATGTAGTAACTGAGCGTCGCATACCGAGCAGCTGAATTCATGTTCAGTGTGTTTTAGGGTGTAACTCAAGGATACCTGTGGCAAAGTACCACAAACCATACATTTTCTGAATGCTCTCTTAGTGTAGATGTCATATCATGCATGGAAAGCCATGTCCAACTAGACTACAGGTCAAAAATGTGACCTAACATGTAGTAACTGAGCGTCGTATACTGAGCAGCTGAATTCATGGACAATGTGTTTTAGGGTGTAACTTGGGGATACCTGTGCCAAAGTACCACAAACCATACATTTTCTGAAAGCTCTCTTAGTGTAGATGTCATTTCATATATGGAAAGCCATGTCCAACTAGACTACAGGTCAAATATGTGACCTAACATGTAGTAACTGAGCGTCGCATACCGAGCAGCTGAATTCATGGTCAGTGTGTTTAAGGGTGTAACTTGGGGATACCTGTGCCAAAGTACCACAAACCATACATTTTCTGAAAGCTCTCTTAGTGTAGATGTCATTCCATGCATGGAAAGCCATATCCAACTAGACTACAGGTCAAATATGTGACCTAACATGTAGTAACTGAGCGTCGCATACCGAGCAGCTGAATTCATGTTCAGTGTGTTTTAGGGTGTAACTTGGGGATACCTGTGCCAAAGTACCACAAACCATACATTTTCTGAAAGCTCTCTTAGTGTAGATGTCATTTCATGCATGGAAAGCCATATCCAACTAGACTACAGGTCAAATATCTGACCTAACATGTAGTAACTGAGCGTCGCATACCGAGCAGCTGAATTCATGGTCAGTGTGTTTAAGGGTGTTACTTGGGGATACCTGTGCCAAAGTACCACAAACCATACATTTTCTGAAAGCTCTCTTAGTGTAGATGTCATTTCATGCATGGAAAGCCATGTCCAACTAGACTACAGGTCAAAAATGTGACCTAACATGTAGTAACTGAGCGTCGTATACTGAGCAGCTGAATTCATGGACAATGTGTTTTAGGGTGTAACTTGGGGATACCTGTGCCAAAGTACCACAAACCATACATTTTCTGAAAGCTCTCTTAGTGTAGATGTCATTTCATATATGGAAAGCCATGTCCAACTAGACTACAGGTCAAAAATGTGACCTAACATATAGTAACGGAGCGTCGCATACTGAGCAGCTGAATTCATGGACAATTTGTTTTAGGGTGTAACTTGGGGATGTCTGTTCCAAACAACATCAAACCATACATTTTCTGAAAGCTCCTGAAGTGTAGATGTTATTTCACCTATGGAAAGCCATGTCCAACTAGACTACAGGCCAAATATCTGACCTAACATGTAGTAACTGAGCGTCACATACTGAGAAGCTGAATTCACAGTCAATGTTAGGGTGTAACTTGGGGATGTCTGTTCCCAACAACCTCAAACCATACATTTTCTTAAAGCTCTTGAAGTGTAGATGTCATTCAATGCATGCAAAACCATGTCCAACTAGACTACAGGTCAAATATCTGACCTAACATGTAGTAACTGAGCATTGCATACTGAGAAGCTGAATTCATGGTCAATGTGTTTTACGGTGTAACTTTGGGATGCCTGTGCCAAAGTATCACAGACCATACATTTTCTGAAAGCTTGCTTAGTGTAGATGTCATTTCATGCATGCAAAGTCATGAACAACTAGACTACAGGTCAAATATCTGACCTAACATGTAGTAACTGAGCGTCACACATTGAGCAGCTGAATTCATGGTCAATGTATTTTAGGGTGTAACTCAGGGATACCTGTGCCAAAGTACCACAAACCATACATTTTCTGAAAGCTCCTGAAGTGTAGATGTCATTTAATATATGGAAAGCCATGTCCAACTAGACTACAGTTCAAATATCTGACCTAACATGTAGTAACTGAGCGTTGCATACTGAGCAGCTACTGTAAATTCAGGCTCAGTGTATTTTAGGGTGTAACTCAAGGATACCTGTTCTAAACAACATCAAACCATATATTTTCCTAAAGATCTTGAAGTGTAGATGTCATTTCATGCATGCAAAGCCATGTCCAACTAGACTGCAGGTCAAATATCTGACCTAACATGTAGTAACTGAGCGTTGCATACTGAGCAGCTGAATTCACGCTCAGTGTATTTTAGGGTGTAACTCAAGGATACCTGTTCCAAACAACCTCAAACCATACCTTTTCTGAAAGGTCTTGAAGTGTAGATGTCATTTCATGGATGCAAAGCCATTTCTAACTAGCCTACTGGTCAAAGATCTGACCTAACATGTAGTAACTGAGCGGCGCATAATTAGTAGCTAAACTTGCGGTCAGTGTATTTTAGAGTGTAACTCATTGATACCTTAACAAAAGTACCTCAAATGATACATTTCCTGAAAGCTCTTGATATGTAGATGCCATTTCCTGCATGCAAAAACATCTTCCACTAGCCTACTGGTCAAAGATCTGACATCGCATGTTGTAACCCGGTGTTGAATACTGAGCAGCTGAACATGTGGTCAGTGTATTTTAGGGTGTAACTCAGTCATACTTAAACCAAAGTACGTCAAACCATACATTTTCTGAAACGTCTTGATATAATAATAATAATAATAATAATAATTGTATTTGTATAGCACTGTGTCATACAAGGCATGTAACTCAAAGTGCTTAACAAATGGGAAAAAACATTTTTAGAGATAGATTTAAAAGGAGAGGTATAGAGGAGAGGCAGAAAAAGCAAGAAGGCAGAGGAAGAAGAGATAGACAGAGAATGTAGAGTCATAAGGTCAACGTAGGTTAGGACCAGGATTCTTAGATGTGTAAGGTCCATAGTGGCTGGGCCTATCATAAGTCGTAGATAGTCACACAGAGATTGGGCGCTCAGGTGCGGCCCCTGGTGGCATCAGGGGTGAGGAAAAACTCCCTTTCGCTTGATTCATAGTTTGTGAGGGGGAAAAAAAGCTCGGTGAGGTCTGAGAAAAAAGACCCCCTGTAGTCAGGAAGAAACCTCAGGCAGAGACCAGCGGCCACCTAGGGGAGCCCCCTGCCAGGGCTGGATTGCGAGTAGTAAGGGCGCTGCGGAGGCTGGGACACTATGACGCCTATGGTGATGTCATTTCATGCATGCAATGCAATGTCTCTCTAGCCTACTGGTCAAAGATCTAAACTCACACGTGATAACCAGGCGTCAAATACTGAGCAGCTCAGGGTCAGGGTATTATAGGGTGTAACTCTGGGATACCTGTTCCAAAGTATCTCACATCATACATTTCCTGAAAGCCCTTGATGTGTAGTTGTCATTTCATGCATGCAAAGCCATGTCCCAATGGCCTACTGGTGAAAGACCTGACCTCACATGTGGTAACCGGGTGTCAAATAATGAGCAGCTGAACTCAAGGACGGTGTATTTACTGGGCTAACTCTGTGATACGTTTGCCAAATATCCTCAAACCACACATTCACTGAAAGCTCTTGATGTTGTAAAAGTATGAATCTGTTACCCCACCCTAATCCCAGTCAAATTGGGCCAGGAGTGGTTCATTCAGCACAGACGCATTATTATCTTAAAACATAGAAATGACAAATGGCATGATAGAGATGAGGAGATGCAATTAAATGAATTAATATTATATTACATGATAAGGCAACATTACATTTAACTCAAGGCTACTGTCTGTTCAGGACAAAGAGAGAGAGAGAGAGAGAGAGAGAGAGAGGGAGAGAGAGAAAGAAACCGAAAGAGACACATACGTCTTGTGCATGGGAGGAAGAACTCAATGAGGGGTTCATTGTCATAGGCTTATATACTGTTGGAGAGGTGGCCTTTGTCTTCGAGGGCCAGTAGTTTAATGTATGTTAAGCTATATCCCACCCTTGTACATGTTGAGTATATTACACTATATAAGCTATCCAGGGGGTAACCTAAGGATTACACAAATGCACAGCCAATATATTTGAGGGAGTACCTCATGTATGCCTATATCTCACATATGTGGCACAATATTAGCTGTGTATATGTCTTCAAATAGGCCTAGGCCTACAAAGAGATATATCTCTTAAGTCTGTTACACTATACATGGGTTCTGAATGTTTGTAAACATGACGTTATGATGAGTGGCAAGATACTTGCGCTATACAAACACGTGCGCTATATTTTTGACCGACAGCGGTTTGCAACAATCAGAGGTTGAGCTGTGCGCAGAAAGTTTCACACAGTCAGATTATGAATACAATTTGGAAACCATGTATACCTGGATGAAAAAAATAGTCACAGCGAGTTATGATGTATTCCTGTTTTGGTGACTAACCACTCTAAACATAAAATGTACTGTTAAAAATATTTCTTAATATTTCTATTTAGGGTAAACTTATACTCATGATTTCTAAAATTCATGAAAATATATTTCTGAAAATATGAATAAATCCATTTCAGAGCTTTTTAATATAGTTTATGCATAGCTGGTTAGAAATGTGACTTGGGTTGCAACATCCCTTTGAAGTTACAAAACATCCCTATTCATGTCACACCATCCCTTTTCAGGTCACAATGCATATGTTTTACAATTAATATAATGGCAGGTTACAAAACATCCCTATGAGGTTACAAAACATCCCTATGAGGTTACAAAACATCCCTATGCGAAAGTCACTAGGGATGTTTTGTAACCCGAGGTTACGAAACATCCCTATTTCAGGTTACGAAACATCCCTTACAGAAAGCTCTCTCTCTCTCTCTCTCTCTCTCTCTCTCTCTCTCTCTCTCTCTCTCTCTCTCTCTCTCTCTCTCTCTCTCTCTCTCTCTCTCTCTCTCTCTCTCTCTCTCTCTCTCTCTGTGTGTGTGTGTGTGTGTGTGTGTGAGAGAGAGAGAGAGAGAGAGAGAGAGAGAGAGAGAGATATGCTCATGTGTTTACCATTTACATCAAGGGTAATGCTCCTGCTGCTTTGTGAAGTTGTGGGCCTGTCTCTCCTCTCCCCCTGACACCAGTACTGGCCCTCATCAGACTCAGCAGCACTTGTAATGGTGAAGGTGTTTCCCTCAGACACTGGGACACTGCCTGACCCCTTATACCACTTATGTGTCCAGCCATAGTGAGTCTTTATCTCACACGTCATAGTGACTTTCTCTCCAGTGAACACAAGACCCTCAGGCTTAACGGACAGTGTAGGTGTAGGAAGGACTGCAGAGGAATAGATGGAAGAAGATTAATAGATTATCAGTGTTTGTATCTATTGTTGTATAAAAAATATCCATTTGACTCAATCAAATTATATTTCAAAATAATTTGCTTTCCTGTGATTTTTGCAGAGAGAGAGAGAGAGAGAGAGAGAGAGAGAGAGAGATATGCTCATGTGATTACCTTTTACATCAAGGGTAATGCCCCTGCTGTGTTGTGATGTTGTGGGTCTGAAAGTCCTCACTCCCTGACACCTGTACTGGCCCTCATCAGACTCAGCAGCACTTGCAATGGTGAAGGTGTTTCCCTCAGACACTGGGACTCTGCTGGACCCCTTATACCACTTATATGTCCAGCCACCAAGAGACTCTATCACACACGTCATAGTGACTGTCTCTCCAGTGAACACAGGACCCTCAGGCTTTACGGTCAGTGTAGGTGTAGGAAGGACTGCAGAGGAATAGATGGAAGAAGATTGAAAGAGAATCAGTGTGTGTATTTATTGTTGTATGAAAATTATCCATTTGACTCAATTAAATTATATTAAAAAATAATTTGCTTTCCTGTGATTTTTCAGAGAGAGAGAGAGAGAGAGAGAGAGAGAGAGAGAGATGCTTGTGTGTTTACCATTTACATCAAGGGTAATGCTCCTGCTGCTTTGTGAAGTTGTGGGCCTGTCTCTCCTCTCCCCCTGACACCAGTACTGGCCCTCATCAGACTCAGCAGCACTTGTAATGGTGAAGGTGTTTCCCTCAGACACTGGGACTCTGCTTGGTTCCTTATACCACTGATATCTCCAGCCACTGAGAGACTCTATCTCACACGTCATAGTGACTTTCTCTCCAGTGAACACAAGACCCTCAGGCTTAACGGACAGTGTAGGTGTAGGAAGGACTGCAGAGGAATAGATGGAAGAAGATTGAAAGAGAATCAGTGTTTGTATTAAACGTATATATTTGACCAAAAGTCAATAAAAACCTATTGAAAAAAATAGTTTGCTCTACTGTGATTTTTCAAATAAAATCCCAAATAATCCATTTAATAGTCAATTAAAAAAAAACCTCTAAATCTAACTCTAAATCTAAATATTGATTTTAAGTAGATTGGATTGTGATAACATAGTGTATAGTGCATCATTAACTTCATAACTTGATCAATATTTTAATGTATTCATGAGGCGAAATCAAACCCTTCACCTTGTACTGTCAGATCAGCAGCTTTGCTGAGGCTTGTTCGTTTCCCACTGCCCTTTCTCCTTCCAAAGCATGCATGGTGTCCCTCATCAGACCAGTCTGCACTGTCTATGGTGTATGTGTTTGAGTCAGATTCACCGTGTGACCCGAGGTTAGGCATATCTGATGACTTATATCCCCACACATATGTCCAGCCACCTGATGGCTGTATGAGGCAAGTCAGAGTGACTGGCTCTCCTGTGTACACAGTGGCCATTGAGATCTCCACTGTAGGTTCAGGCATAGCTGCGGGATGAAGATAAGACATTAAACCAGGCTGTTTCAGAACTGTGAAAAATATAAATTAGATAGAGAGAATATAGTCAATACCTGTTACTGTGACAGGTGTAGGTTTGCTGAGCTGGGATTCACTTGGTCTTTCCCCTCTACGTCCTTCACATGTGAACTGGTACTGCCCAGTTCGATCAGGTAGAGTAGCATTTATTTTTCTACTGTTTTGTTGAATATATTGCTGTCCACTGCGCCAGTAATAATAAAGCCAATCTCTGTACTTTGCTATGTCGCATCTGAGAGTGACCGTATCTCCAGGGTAGTGTGGACCCTGAGGAGACACCACAGACACTGTAGCTTTGGGCAGATCTGTGGAATAAAAACAGACACACACTCACACACACTCATATTGCTTGACAGGATATAAAAACATGATATAGAGATAAAGATAAGTAAATCTTACCTGCAGAACTGAAGCCGACCAACAAGCTCAGCACTATAACACACATACACATTTGTTTTCAACCCTTATAACAGGACACAAAGAGGTTGTATAACTGTAAAGAAAAGTCATGGAGTTGACCTGGGCATTGGGGTGGGATGCTAAGTAAGCATGAACTGTGGGAGGATATGGACTGTGTGTGTGCTGGGAGGGATAGGGCTATGAATAGGGTGAGGGCTATACGGTCATGAGTACTGTGTGTGATGTAGAGAGTGATAGTATCTAGGTTTTACTACTAATTAATATTTAAGACCAGATCCAGTGCAATAGTTGGAATTCAGAAATGCAAGGTTTATTTGGCTTGAGAGAGGGAGAGGTGAGGCCAATAGGCCCCAAAGGCCTGTCCACAGGCCTCCCCACCCCCTCTCTCAAGCCAAATAAACCTTGCATTTCTGAATTACAACTATTGCACTGGATCTGGTCTTAAATTAGTAGTTAGTTAGTTAATTAGTAGTAAAACCTAGATACTATCAAGAGGCACAAGGTAGTTTGGTTCTATATGTGAGAGCGAAAGCCGATTCGCCACTGGTATAGTGTTTGAGAGCATATACTGAATATGTAGGGGAGGATGGGCTGTGCCTGTGGGGCCTGATGGGTCCATGATAGAGCTCGAAAGTCCCGCCCCTTAGTTCCGCGTTTCACGGGACCTAAGCTGACCATCTAACAACATGGTAGAGAGTAAATATCTTCTGATCTCAGTCATGATATGCGCTGGGCTACAAATATGCTGTTTAAGAGGCTAGATAAAGATTATTCATGCAGAAGTATCAATGTTTTATTCCAAGGCCGTCGGCATGAAAAATGTTAAGAAACACAGCTTTCTTTAAAGTTTGGGGGTTCGTACGAAAAATTAAGCAAAAATATCAGAAACAACATATATGGAGCTCGTGGCACAACTCGAAGGGGATCGAAATATCATTTTAATACCGCCATTGGATTACATGCTACGATTTTCGGCTAAAAACGCCGTTGAGGTCCCATGAAATCGGAGGAAGTGACGTCACTTTCGAGCTCTATAGTGAGGATCATGGAGAGGGGGTTAGATCTTTGAGTGGCATGTGGCATGTGTCAGTGACATGCGGAAGTGCCGGAAGTGACAACTCCAACTCATTCAGAATACAGCTGCCAGAATACTGACAAGAACATCCAAATTTGGACACATCACCCCAATTCTGAAATCTCTTCACTGGCTGCCTGTACAACAAAGAATACATTTTAAAATACTTCTGATCACTTTTAAAGCAGTAAATGGCTTGGCCCCTACCTACATCTCTGACATCATCCCTCCATACCATCCTACCCGTTCGTTGAGATCATCAAATAAAGGTCTTTTATGCGTCCCCAAAATTAACACCAACACTGCACATGGTGCTTTTAGTTATTGTGCCCCTACCCTTTGGAATTCCCTCCCCCTAGAACTAAGGTCAGTGACTTCTACTCCCGCTTTTAAAAAGGGTCTTAAAACGTTTTTATTTACACAAGCTTTTGGTTGAGTTGATTTTTATTGACATTGTTTTATTTCCTAAGGGCTTTTATGTGTTTTATTTTTTACTTTGATTTTACTTTTATTCTATTTATTTTGCTCTGGGCCTTTGCAGACTATGTGTCTAGTCTAGTGTTTGGTGTTTAAAAGGTCTTATCATTGCAATGGGTTTTATTTTGTTTTATTCTATTTCTACCTATTATTATATATTTTTATATTTTCACTCAGTTTTAGTGCTGTTTTTAAATTTTCTACTTTTCCTCCTTTTAATCTTACAGCGCATTGAGTCTATGTAAGCCATATGAAATGTGCTTTATAAATAAACTTGACTTGACTTGACATGTCCATTGATTTTATATTAACCACAGATTTATACTAATTATTATCAATAAGTGTAATAATATTTATTAATAAAAAGTATTATTTTTAATTATTTATGTATTCTAGGTCTGTAATTACAACAGTTAACGGGCATGTCAAGCGCCGTCACGGTTGGCATGTCACGTTGGTTACTATGGTTACAGTGGCTACTACGATGTCAAACTGTGCCTAACCCTAAACTTATTCCTAAACCTAACCTGTCAGTGAAAAAAATGTGTGTAAACCAACCGAACTGTGCCTAAACCAAAACTCATTCCTAAACCTAACCTGTCAGTGGAAAAATGTGTTTTATAGTTGCATGCCAGTGATGCCACTTCCGCATGTCGATGTCGAACTGTGCCTAAACCAAACTCATTCCTAAACCTAACCTGACAGTGAAAAATGTGTGTACACCAACCGAACTGTGCCTAAATCAAAACTCATTCCTAAACCTAACCTGTCACTGGAAAAATGTGTTTTATAATTGCATGTCAATGACACCACTTCCGCATGTCACTGGCACATGCCACTCAAAGATCTAACTCATACTGGGATCACGGGTTAGTCTGGGAGCCCAGATAGCCTACAGGAAAATGCTTTGCCAAGCAACTGTTGCTATGCAAAATTAAATTCTGAGTGGCTCCACCCTTGCAATTGATGAGCATGTTCTAATGAACAGTGTTTCATGCTTTTATCACTTTGTGAGCGATTATTTCCTCTAATGCCTTAACCCCTTAAGGCGTGGCTTTATAAATTCATTGTTACCAGTATGGTAATGACCAAGTCGTGGTGCATTACTAAAGGGCTTGTGTTGTGTCATAGTATTGTAGTGCTATGGTAGTTACATTTCAATGTCTATTACAGCGTGCCTCAGGAGGTACGGCGCACATTAAGGGGCTACAGGGGCAAAATGTAGGATTAAGCACTTTGCGCGATGCCCGTGGCATGCCTGTCTCAAAATCTACACCGTCATGAAAACATGCTTTTTAACTAGGCTCGCTTTGAGAATGTTTTCACAGAAAACCAGCAGTTGATAGAACAAATGTGAATACTGTAGGCCTATGTATCTGGCGGTATGTAAAGTGATTTTTATGAGAAATGTTTTCCCGTGACACTCGACCAGGTTGCTCTGTCTAAAATTCGGGGTTCTCTGACAACGGACTGTGAAAGTGGTCGCGAGAGTCATTGTTCACTTACTATTGACTCAAATAAGCACCGGCTGACTCGAAACTGATTAATTAACCTTTTAATCCTACATAGTGCCGTGAAAGTGATGAACTGGGCCGTGGACCGTGACAGTGACACAGGCACCACCGATAACTGAACTATGAATATAGGGGGGTTAGTATTAATTGTCACATTAAGGTTTGGACACCAGGTGCTAGGGGGGGCGCGGCACAGTTGGCAGGAAAATAACAAAATAAATTGAATAACCTAAGTAGCCAAATTAGGCCAAAAATAAGAAAAACAGTGGAATATTTTTTTCTTTACAATGTTTACATAATTACTATGCTTTCTTTTGTACTGTGGTTTAAAGGGTTTATGTAACGAAAACAAAGTAAAGGAATTTGACCATTTCCAGGACAGATTCTGAAAGTTCTAAGCCTTGTGAATAAAATGGGATATTGTCTGGGTGCTATTTTGTCCTAAAAGTCATGTTAAAACGTTCCCAAAAAGTGTTATGTTTACTTTTTTTGGTGACATGCAAATTTTATGCAAATGATATGTGTGACATAGAAGGGGTGAGTTCACCTCATTCCACCTTGTTCAGATCAATGGCGGCTAGTACCAAAACAAAGCGCAGTGTCAAGTAGTGTGTTGCTGGAGGGCCGAACGGTGCCAGCTGCAAAAATGGCTACTTGACAGAAGGAATATCTTTGCACAAGTTCCCTTCTGTGAAGAATGATGGAACTGTGGCCGACAAGGAGAAGGCTAAAACAAGCTAGGTCTCTTTGGATCCAATGTGTGGTTTTGAAGCAAGCTTCACCAAAAATGTGGAGATCGTGGGCATGGTTGGACTGAGGGGAATGCTATTGCCTCAAGCAGTTCCAACAATTGACATCGCCGGCGTGCAGACTGAAACTGCCCCTGTAACTGCTCGGGCACGAAGACAGGTGAGTGCACTGCTTTGCTTTAGGCTACTCGTTTTACCTTGTCCATCTGCTTTGTATGTTGTTTTCAGGAAAGGGTAATGCACATTACATGCCAAACTGATGCGAATGCTCTCGGAATATGCACTTTTTGTTGATTGCCATTCAACTGGTCAATAAATTGGTTTTGGGAGGATATCCGCGCATCAGCGTGGTGCTCTCGGTCGAGGACAGCCAACTCACAGACTGGGCTACTGCTTAGCGAATAAACGGAGATGCACATAGCGTAGGCCTACTTTGAAGCGTTGATTGTTTGTTTTTAGTATTGTGGTGCACGTGTGGCTGACGTTTGGACACACCTCGTCCTCAGAGTCAGGCTGAGGGACACGCGACGCCTGTGACTTTGAGCACAAAAAATAATAACAATGATAAATGCTAAAAATATGCTGAGGACTCAGACTATCTAGGGTATTTTTCCAACAGCCTAATACCTCCGTTTTTTTCTCTAGTTGATGATATTTTTGCATGTAGCCTACATGCATTTCAATCACACTATATCGCGCAATTGAATCAAAATGCCCCCCATTTGTCAACAAACACACACGCCATGTCATCTTTGGGTCATGGCAAAGCGCCCTTAGCAACCGTAACCATAAACAAAACGAACTGTCAGGCTATGTCAACAATCGTCACTTCGCCTGTCAGACATGTCACTTTCTGCAGATGTATCAGTGCCTCTGAAATAGATTTGTGCTGCTGTTTTTTTTTTCTCATGAGGTTGGATGTGTGGTTTTTCGACACGCTGATGTTTGTATAAGAATTTTGGTTCCTTTATAAGATGTGGGTCCATCAAATGTGTGTTGTTTTCTCAGATCGCCATACTAGCAAACCAGGGACTCTCCTCTTTGATGTCACAGCCCAGCTCATTAGTCACACCAAATTTCACAGAATTCACACTTTGAGTTGCCATTTTCACAAGTTCCTCCGGGATGATTGGGTTCAAAGTCTCATCGATGCTATCAGAAAAAACAAGTTTTTAATGGGAATGACCGTTTGTTTTCGTTTCATAAACACTTTAAGAATGCACCAACTTCATCAAGTTTTGAAACTGGGTGCACAGGAAAAATAGTGTGACACGGTCCATGTCGGGGGGGCTTTGCTGGAATCTACGGGTATATAGGGGGCCTTGCCATGGTGCAGTTTGGGAACCCCTGCTCTGGCTGTAGCACGTAACACAAGGACCGAACTCGCAGCCTGTGTTGCCAGATTGGCCGGTTACCCGTTCAATTGGGCTGTTTGAGATGGCCGTCTGCCGATAAAAAACAGGGAAAATCGTCCATTTGGAGTTTTATGCCCATATAAATCAATGCAATTTGTTGAAATTGGGCGGAATTTAGCGCCTCATGGCGGGTTTTGAGCACCTTTTGGGCGGGATTTGATCAGACACATCTGGCAACACTGCTCGCAGCAAACAGGAAGCTACAGTAGTGCTGTGCATGTGGTTGCATGTGGGTGTTGCGTCTTTTTTGTGTCATTTTTTCTTTTTGGGCGTTAAGCGATGCCTGCTGACCTAGTGTGACCTTAAAACCAAGAGTGTTCATTACATTCTAAAGTCTCAAGAGAGTTTAAAGAACCACATGTTCTCTTACTTCGAAAGAGGTGATTGGTTAATTCTGGACAGAATTACACTCGAGGAGATGTAAATGAATGGTCAATGGCACAATTTAATAATTAATTGGGAGGCCAGTTACAATGACCATTTACAAGCAATTTAATAACCAATTGCAAACAATTTAATGACCCTTATAACTAATACAAGGCTAAGTGACACAGTTTCTTTAGGACAACTCTTTGAGACAACAGTACCATTCTGGTTCATCCCTTAATCCCTTAAGACACTGCGTTATAAATGAACTGTTATACCAGAGCTGTATTATTACTAAAGGCCCCGCGCACTGTCATAGTAGTGTAGTACTATAGTAGTTGACTTTCAATGTCTATTACAGCGTGCCACCGGAGGTACGGCGTGCATTAAGGGGCTACTCTAGAGTCTTGCAGGCTACACAACTGCAGGTACTGTGATGGCTCATATTCAACTACATCTCTTGGTCACAAGTTCTCTCCGTTTGAGGACTTAATTTAACATGCTGTGAGGAAAATTAGTTTAGTTATAGTTATAATATATGTGATAGGTACAGATAGTGTTGGGCACAGTTGGATACAGGCCCCAAAAGGGCATACTGAACCCTTGCACATAACAATCACAACTTAACACCTTTCTCCATGCAGGACACTCCTTCATGAAGTTCATCGAGCCAGTCCTGCTTAAAACTGCCTGCTTTATTTTTTGCAACATTATTCCATTGAGAGCTTGCATCTAATCTTCCATGGAGTCATCATGGACAAGGTAGCCAACTTGCACTGAGAAATAGCACAGACCCAATAGGACTGACATGAGTACATAGCCCGCATAGACATTGACAGAGATGAATGTGAAAAAAAGTGAAAGCCCAACTGGGAAAGAGTCCACAGCACACAAGTGAACACTGCACACAGCACATAACAAAATTGCATTTATGCCTCACTCATGCAAGGGTGCTTGGCAAAGCATTTTCCTGTGCATGGTAGATTATCTGGGCTAACCCATGATCCTCACAATCATGGACCCATCAGGCCCCACAGGCACAGCCCAGCCTCCCCTACTGTTATGTTCTTCAGTTTCTGATATGCACAGCACTAACACATAACACCACACCTACATACTCAGTATATACTCTCAAACACTATACCAGCGCAGAACCCCCCCTCGCTCTATACACACATATTCACCCAGTCGGCTCCTCTGGCCCTCCCATTAAACTGCATTGTTTTCCCCTCCGAATGCTCCACCGGTCATTTGGCATATTAATTTGTCAACGTGGGGGAAAACAAGCAATTTCATGGTCGGGCCCAGAGTTGCCGACTGGGTCTACCGAACCCAACTACCTTGTGTGCCTCTCTACATCACATACCCATAAATGTAAGGCCCTCGCCCTATTCAAGTCAAGTCGGCTTTATTGTCTATTTCTTTACATGCACTGATCATACAAAGAATTGAAATTACGTTTCCTTCTTTCCCTTGCAATGGCTCCTGAATGGGAGCAGTGCGGCGGGATGGTACCATGCTCAGGGTACCTCAGTCGCAACTAACGCTTGCTCGCATGCGATTAATAGGCTATACATTTCTGAGGAACTAATGATTGACACATAATAGGTAAGAATGGGCAGCACCAATCATGTGCAGTATCAGTGTTCTAACCATGTCTTTACACAGTGACATCGCAGATTACCACAGTAGTGCTTCACCATTGTACCTGTATAACCAACAAACATTGAAACAAATACTCTACTCTTTTTTGGACACAGGTGTTGACCATGCTTCCTGCCTTTACAATATTATATAATGACTCCTGGGACGTGTGCATAGACATCCGTGTAACCAAATCAGAAACTTTCTTGCACATCAATTATTGGCTGTGTCTCAAAGTCAAGGATCCTGGCCTTGCAAGGACGTGAAACGCCCAGTGATTGGATACTCCGCGGAATTCACCAAAAAGTATTCAATCACTGGGCGTTTCACGTCCTGGCAAAGCTAGGATCCCAGATTTTGAGACACAGACAATAATTGATCTGCAAACAACAGCATGTTTAAAGCAATAGCATCAGTGTGCTTAAAATAGCTTTACACAGGACAGGAAGTACTGTAATTTTCTGAGGTAATACAAACTCATATCTATGCTCTGACTAAATAACCACGATTGCGCAAATCATAAACATAAAAAGGCATTTAAGACAATGCTCTTACACCACGGACAAGAATAGGCCTATAGGGAGGCACTGTGGCGCAGCGCGCTAAGCCCTCACATTTGGGCTTGTATGCCCACGGGGACCCCGGTTCGAGTCCAGCCAGGGTCATTTCCCAATCCCACCCCATCTCTTTGTCCCACTTGCTTCCTGTCACCATCTCAGACTGTCCTATCAAATAAAAGCATAAAAGCCCCTAATATATAGGCCTATAGATAGCCTATATAAAATAAAGAATAGGCCTATAAACACATGAGACATTTGAATATGTGTTCATTACAAGCTTTAGGGTGAGATACATTTTGCATGGACAGAAAGACACTGAGATAAAACACAACCACATATCTATATTCTCACTGAAATTCAAACAAAGATCTCGATCTCTCTGTGCTCATCAATGAACACAAAACAGATTTGTACTGTAAAAGTTTCGCTTTTGCACAAACCAATGCTCTTTCACCATGAACGCAAATGAGGCATTTGTAAAGCATCATACCCCTTTACACACAGCCCTTAAGTATAAGGATCAGTAACCTTTACACACAACCCTTAAGTATAAGGATCAGTAATTTACTGTCACCAGAATTGTAATGTGTCACTCAAGACTCTCTCTAATATCGCAATACAGCTGCATAATGTAGTATAGATATTTCAGCAAATAGTAAGGTGTGCAGCGCCCTAAGAGGCGACAAAAAAACAAACAATAAACAAACAAACAAAGAAAAACAATGTTCTGAGAACAATAGCACCACATGTCTCAGGTAACAATGAATGCACATCATACTGTAAGAAGGAAACCATGCTGACAAGAAAGTTTAAGGCCCAAAAAAGAAAACAGAAAAAAAACAAAACTCACCGAGCAGCCGGGGAGCAAACGCCATGCCGCCCTCGCCACCGACTCACTCAACAGAGTGACGGAGATGACTGTCAGATAGGCAGGAACTGATAGACTAACCACACCTCCCCCTCAGTTGACAGGAGCGTGGGGTGAGGGGACAGAGAGAGCGAGAGAGAGAGAGAGAGAGAGAGAGAGAGAGAGATTGAGAGAGAGAGAGAAGGAGAGAGAGAGAGAGAGAGAGGAGAGAGAGAGATGGACCTGAGAGAGTGTGCATGTGTAGAAGAGAGAAGAGAGAGAGAAACAGAAGACAAACCACACATCCCCCTCAGTTGACAGTAGTGTGGGGAGAGAGAGAGAGAGAGAGAGAGAGAGAGAGAGAGAGAGAGAGAGAGAGAGAGAGCGAGAGAGAGAGGAGAGAGAGAGAGAGAGAGAGAGAGAGAGAGAGAGAGACAGAGCGAGAGAGCGAGCATCTTTTGTCAATGATGGAAGGACGGGGTTAAAAATGAACATATCATTAGCTTGATTGCATATTTGCCTAAGTCAATTTTAGTCAAAATGAGATCTTTACACGACCTTACTCTCCTACTCCCACTGCTGCATCATCCTGTATGTCTGCCTATCATCGGCCAAACACAACATAACATTCTAGTAATTACACGTAATGACATCAGAAAAAAGGCAGTCAGACAGAGACTGTGAGAGACAAGGGAAGGCAAATAGAGACATAAAAAACAAGAGTGTGAAAGAGGAAGAGAAAATATCAAATGTTAGAGTGAAAGAGAAATAGAGAGGGGTCGAGGGGAACCGAAAGAGAATGAAAAGAATGAATGAATGACTGAATATAGAAGAATGAATTTAGTATGTTTAAATTTACAGAGGCGAATGTAGGCCTAATTATTAAACGTGTGTGTGTGTCTGTGTGTGTGTGAGGGTGGATAGAGGTTGAGTGTGCACTGTGTGCGCTGTATGCTATGTGCTTCTCAATGCCAAAAATGGGTCTTTCTCTTCACTTTCTTATAAGCATCGGCGAAATAAATCTTAAAGGAGTGTATTTGGTAGTATTGTAATATTGCCAAATTTGTGCATGTCATGATTAGAGCATGGCAACCAGTGTGATGTACCCAGTGCAATATCTAGCGAAATCTAATTACAGTGGAAATGTTCATGCTCCAGCTCCACCTCAGCTGATACGGTCATGTGTGAAGAAGAAGAGGAACAGTTAAAAAAAAACAAAAAAAAACGTTTAGCTCCCACCCACACCATCACAGAGGCAGGCAGGCCTCTCTTCATGTCATGGCTTTTTATGATCATGATGGCAGTAGAAGAGGTGCCAGTGTGACAGACTACTGGTGTCCCCTTAACAAGTGGTTACTCCAGAGGGGAAAAATAAAAAATAAAAAAAGTCACAAGTGTGGTGGTGTGTGTGTGTGTGTGTGTGTGTGTGTGTGTGTGTGTGTGTGTGTGTGTGTGTGTGTGAGAGAGAGAGAGAGAGAGAGAGAGAGAGAGAATGAGAATATAATATAATATAAAACATAGCATATTACTTTGTTCCTCTTCGTTCTCATCCCTCACTGTGTGTGTGATCAACTTCCAGTCACCCTAAGGCACACCACAAAAAAAAAAAAAAAACAGACGCGGAAAAAAAAAAAAAAAAAAGAAAAAAAAATAATGGGTAAAGGATGGTCCATCACATCAATGTAGGTTCTGATAATACATTTTTACTGTTTAGCTAGTGCTATTTAATCCCAAGTGACTTACATCTACTGTAGATTACATTTATAGCATAACATAGTCATTGGAAGTCTCCTAGCCATTGGAAGTCCCTCATTACTGTACTGGAACTTGAACTGGCAGGGGCCAGTTCTAGTCCATCTCGGTGCCTTAAAGCCGGTTATTTTCAGTCGTGGGTATTAAGCTCCTGCTCACACTCGCACAAGGAAATTTTGCGATTTTAAAAGTATCATATGCTCACGACCTCAAGTCCTCACCACTATAACGATCCAACGGTCGGATGCGAGCAGAAAGGTCCAACTGTGCGACACGACACATACGTGTTTCCCCCCCGGGGGCTGCAGTGCAGGGAACATGCGCACCTGAGGTGGAGATGAGGGAGCGCGATCAAGAGGCAAATTGCACGGCCCTATTAACTTGTGCAATGTGTAGAGTCAAATCCAGGTCGTAACACTCACTGCTTTTAAAACTGTGCGATTTAGGTCACAGAGGCACGACCAAGGGATTTCAATACAGTTTTTTTGATTTTTCTTGGCGACCCTGCGATTGCAACGACTCGTGAGGCGAAAATCGCTTGTCGTTACCGCACCACCCCCCATGTACACTGCAAGTGGCGAGACTCACGATTGACCTGTGATTGAGCAAGAAATCGGTCCAACTCCCAAAAAGTCGTGCGAGTGCCAAATCGGTGCAAAATCGGGGCAAAAAACGCACAGTGTAAGCCCAGCTTTAAGCTAGATTTTCTGCTTCGGACGCCATAGAATCTGCGTCCGTTCCAGTTGTTTTCTGAGGTCCTATGCGAGTTCCACCGCCCCCCCCTCTGAGGAGGCTCTGCGCCCCCGTCGTCGAGAGCGCTATCGAAAAAAAAATTCTAAACTATTCCGTTCCTCGGACGGACGCGGAGTACGCAGACAAAAAGGCGCTATGAATTGGTCGTCTCGCTACTATTCCTTGTTCTGTTCTTGTGTGCAGCGCAAATGCCAATAGTTTTGCCAGAGCAGAGCTGTATTTCTGTTAAAAACGTTATTAATGCCTTGTGGTGTAAATGTGTGTAAATACACGAAGCTACAAGCTAAGTAAACAAACAATGCATCAGTTGAACACTCGTGGCAAAATGCCTGTGGTTTAACTACCGTTCCTCCACCGAATGTAAACACCACACACTCGGCAGAATCAACTGTCTTTACATTCTTGCAATTTTTTCTGCTCGTGAAAACAGACTGGGTGATGTCAAAATAATGATACCAGTTGTGCCAAATTGCCTTTGCAATTTGTGTGGAAAAATACTTACTAACCTGATAGAAAGCAACATTGCTTAATAATGATGTGACCCGCAGTGCTTACTAATGTAGTGAAAGTAGCCTAATCCGCCGCAATTTCAAATGTGGCTCGCGACGACGTACCTCGGACCTCGCAGAACTTGCAGATGCATGAATACAATGTTGGTTCGTGGTCCACTCCCACGCGAGTTAGTTTGACGAGTGCGCAGTTGCAGAAGTCTAATCTGACCTTTAGGTCGAGCACCTCCTAACCCTTTATGTGCATTCAGAAAATAGACATCTGTAAACATAGTGGCGATACCATATGTTCTAACACAGGTAATCTATGTTGTATCCATGCATAATAATCATTATCGATGTGTAGAAAAGTGTAAAGAGCTTTTTTTTCGTTTGACATTCTAACTCGGTGGGAACATTTTTTTGGCATTTCTGGTGCCCGCCAACAAATTTGGGTGACCCCAGTAGGTGACCGCCTGGTGTGGGCCTATACCTATCGCCCCGACCCTGTGAACCGGTGACCCTCATAGTCTGCCAACACTAACACAAGGATGTTTCATTTCTACAGTGAATACTGCTCTGCACGCACACACACACGCAACGCACGGGCACGCTGCGCAGCAGACTACCAAGCACACACGCAAACGCGCGCGCGCACAACACGCGCACACACACACACACACACACACTACACACACCACACACACACACACACACACACTACACACACACACACTCACACACTACCACAAACACACACTCACACACACACACACTAAACACACACACAACCGACACAAATCTACAGTATATTCCTCTGACAATGATAGAGCTCCTCTGGTGACTCGCCTCTCTGGGTATGAACAATGATAAACACTTCACCTGCAAAACCTTACAATAATATCCAAACCTGTTGTTGTGGATGTTACTGCAATCCATCTTTCTGGTGACTCTCCTATCTCTGTGTTGCTGCATTTGTAGAGGCCCTCATCTGACTTTGAGACTGCAAGGGATAGGTCATCTCTCCTGTGCTGGAGGTGTGGAGGGAGTGACCCATCTTTATAAAAGGTCTAACGCTGATGTTTGATGGCTGGCGGCGATATCTACCAGCGCAGAGTCAGAGGATCTCCCCTCAGTTCACAGAATGGACAGGGACTCTCCAGGATCACGTCACCACCTACAACAGAAGATCAAGCTCATTAAGTGTTCAAATTGTAGGCCTATATTTTACTAACTTGAGTGAATAACGATTGCGGGGATTTAAGAAAATCATTCTAGATTAGAGGTAAATAAAAGTGCCTCCCATGAAAATACTAATAAAGTACAATAATTAGTAAATAACAAATGACAGAGCATGAAGCAATCCAACCAATATTCAGAATTCCTCAAATTGTGTGTCCCTGAACTCACTGTGTACAGTGATGTTGATGGTGTTATCTCTGCTCTCCAGACTCAGATTGAACATCCAGTAAACTCCCACTTGTCTTGATGGAGGAGCTTTAGCTTGATGCCCACTGGCAGGTGGATCCAGTTTATCTGGTCTCCAGTCAGGGGACAACCCTGCTGACCACCCTCTCCCCCTCTGCCTGTGATCCCACATGAGGCTCCCATTCCAGTGGAGTTGCCCTGAGCCCACACAGCTCAGTCAGCTCAGTGACAGAGGCTCACGTGTGAAGATTCTGGGTCCAGATTTGAATGGCCCTTAACTATAGACACATTTGGGGATGATCCTGTGGCAAGAAACAAAACAAATGAGATAACACATAGAAAGATAATGACTCCTGCTAAAACTGAGCCTGTAGTGATGGGTAATGTCCATTTGCCTTATACTGTTGCTTTTGTAAGGACATGAACATGTTTCTCACCTGTGACCCAGAGAGGGCTAGAGGTTGGCTGAACTCCTGTCTGAATAGGGAGGCTCTCCTCTCACTGCTCTGCACACATAAAGGCCTGTGTGTTTGAGAGTGGCAGGAGGCTGAGTAGTGGTAGGAGCCCTCCAGCTCCCTCTTCTGCCTGTCCCTGGTAGAATCTGAAAGCTCAGAGAGTTGGCTTTGGCGATTGTATGGAATTTTTGAACCAGTTGAATCTCCCAACCTGCAGATGACTGTATTCCCACCATTGCAGCTAAGTTTCATTTTCACACAGAGTCTCTTCATTTTTTTTGTTTTTTTTTTTTTTTTTTTTTTTTTTTTTTTTTTTTTTCAACACCCATTTCAACCAAGGCTGGAGACGAATATGCCTCACAGGCAGCCCTTGGCCTTCCCTCTGTTTAAAGACAAATATTTATCCAAACACTATTTCTATTCCAAGACTGAAACTTGTTTTTTGTCCTGTCATCATAATTGATGCGTAGGACAGAGTATTTCATGAACTATATCACATGGATTTTCTAAATAATACAACAATATAGAAAATTGTTCCATTACAACTATTTAATGGCAGCATACACAGTAGGCTACATTAGATACAGTAAGGAAGATTACACAGGTCACTTCCACGTGTATATGATCACAAAAACACAGTCATGCTCACCTTTTAAAACCGCCATAGTAACAGGTCTACTTTCACTTGACTTTTTCCCAGTTATGTTTGGTTTTGGTCCCTTTGCAAAAAAAGAGTTAAATTTCCAATTGAAATGGCTGAAGAAGCGCTGAATATGTGGCTCTTGCAAAGAAGGCAATGTATTTTGAAGTGGTGTAATGCTCTCTTCCATTAACGATAACCCAGCCGTAGTTTCCAATTACTGTTTTTTCCTCCACCATCTTCTATGTGGCAGTTTAATAGTAGGCGAATGTTTCGCCCTTGAAAAACTCAGTCCAATTCGACCTCAGGGTAACAACAGCTCTTGGTCTTCCTGCAGAAAGAAAATGAAGTAATTTATACAGGTACAGAAATAGTTATAATAGAAATTTGTTATACATGAAAACAGCAAAGTCTGTAATAAATTAAACCAATCATTGTCAATATAAACAGTTTATAAAGCTCTGTGTTCTTTAGATGTAATTTTTTATTTTTCAAAAGGTCCAAACTACACCTTGTAACCATTCAGCAGCACCTCATTGCTGTACTGTGTGTAGTAAGAACTGGGGTCTCGCTCTTCCCCAGCTCTGCACACATAACTGTCCTCCCATCAGTAACAATTTTAGCAGAGCTGATGGCTGTAGGAGTTTCCCCCACCATCAGTGGGCCACAGAAGTAGAAGTCTTGGGTGTCTTTGTACCAGTAGAAACAGTCAATCCAGAGCTAACGCAAACTCCAACTCACCACGTCCAGACTGGACAGTAGTCTTCCGGTGAACAGCTGTGGTTTCTGATTTAATACAAGAATGGGGCTTCTGATTCTGGAAAAGGATAGACCTTGTGATTGATTTCAGTCATCCTAAAGCCCTCAACAACACAGGGGGGGGGGGGGGAGGGGGGGGGGGGGGGGGGGAGGGGGGGGGGGGGGGGGGGGGGGGGGGGGAAACACAGCACATAATTGGTTCTCAAGAAGAAAGAATGTAGCTGCAGACACCACATTTTTTTGCCAAGCACACATAATTTGGAATGCCCGCAGTTTGAATTATTAAAAATGGTTCAGTTGCCACACACAGCTTGAAGCCATATTATGTTCCATGGCTGTCCCTGTTACATTACAAAATCTCAGAGTGTGTGTGTGTGTGTGGTGGTGTGTGTGTGTGGTGATGTGTGTGGTGTGCGTGCGTGCGTGCGAGCGAGAGAGAGAGGGGGGGGAGGAGGAGGGGAGGGAGGGGGGGGTAGGTGGGGGGGAGGGGGGAGGGTAGGGGAGGGTGAGGAAGGGAGGGGGGAGGAGGGGGGGGGGGGGGGGGGAAGAGAGAGAGAGAGAGAGAGAGAGAGAGAGAGAGAGAGAGAGAGAGAGAGAGAGAGATGCTTGTGTGTTTACCATTTACATCAAGGGTAATGCTCCTGCTGCTTTGTGAAGTTGTGGGCCTGTCTCTCCTCTCCTCCCCCTGACACCAGTACTGGCCCCTCATCAGACTCAGCAGCAACACTTGTAATGGGTGAAGGTGTTTTCCCGGTCAGAACGCTGTGAACTCTGCTGGACCCCTTAATACCCACTGATATGTCCAGCCCCTGGGGGGGGTGAGACTCCGATCACACACCCCGGCCAATAGTGGACCCGCCTCTTCTCCAGTGAACACAGGACCCTCAGGCTTTACGGACAGTGTAGGTGTAGGAAGGACTGCACAGGAAGAGATGGAAGAAGATTAAAAGAGAATCAACGTTTGTATCCATTATGGATTAAAATTATGCATTTGACAAAAAACTCAATCAAAACATATTGAAAAAAATAGTTTGCTTTACTGTGATTATTCAAATTAAATCCCAAATCATCCATTAAAAAGTCAATACATATTTCAAGCAAAAAATCAAATCTCTGCTCTAGGCCAATGTACTTTAATACCTGTTACTGTGACAGGTGTAGGTTTGCTGCGCTGGGATTTCTCTGGTCTACTGCTTCTGCGTCCTTCACATGTGAACTGGTACTGTCCAGGTTTGACTTCGGGTAGAGAAATGGCTGTTGCTCTGAGTACTACTCCACTAATGATAAAAAGAAGTCCTCTAAACCTAGTAATAAATAATTCCAGTCTGTGTGCTCTGCTAATGTCACACCCTGAGAGTGAACTTGATTCTCCAGGGTAGTATGCGAGACCTTGAGGATGACACTACAAGGACACTTGTAGCTTGTGGGGAAGAGCTGTTGGAGGAAGAACAGGCACACATTCAACATACACTCCATATTACTTGACAGGTGAAAAATAAAAACATGATAATGAAAAAATTGAGATTGAGAGAGTGCAGAGGGTTGGCAGAGCTGTGGGAAAAAACAAAAAACATATTGTAACACTTCAACTCCATCCAACCACACACTATGAAATCAAAAACATTTAACCTGTGAACAATAGCACAATATGACAGCTTTTGATAAAAAATTATAAAAATCGTGCCATACATTAAAAGATGTTGATTTAATTCGCCACATCATAATTATAATCCATAGTTAGCATCTAACTTGAGAATCAATCTGAAGTACTGTAATTTACAATAAATATTAATGTTCAAACACCCACCTTACAACATTGCACAACCCACCAATCAAAACCTTCACCACAGATTTCCGGTGTAAACGCCCCAACGCTAAATGTTCAGCTCTACAAGTATAGTCACCACAATGGGATTTCAGTCAGAGGACTGATCTCGTGTCTCCATTACGTTCAACAGAGCCCAAGCTTTTAATTTCAGCACGCATCCTTCTTCCACCACTGAAACATTTTGGCAGACTCTCTCTCCTTCTCTCTTCTCCCTTCGTCTCTCCCTATCCTCACCCTCACCCCCCCCCTCAATGCTGCATCTGAGGGTGACTGACCACTTCTCCACTGTAGAATGGGTGAGTGATGAGGATCCAGCTGAGGAACGAGCTTTTGTGGCTTCCTCCTGTGTTCATCACAAAACACACAAGCAACGATGGGAAAAACCTATGTTAGGCTACAACCACATTCAGTACAAATAGACTGCAGGACCTCCAAATAATAAATAATAAAACATGGGATAAGGTAATTGCGGACAAATCCCAAGCCACAAGAACAGACGACAAAACAGTACTGTATAAGGGTGGTCTAGATTGATCTTCCCTTTGCGGCCATAACATAAATGCAACCATCGACTTAATGACCAATACCTTTAACCAAAACCCCAAAAAACACCAGCAGAACTAAGTATGACCGCACCACACGCTCAGCACACGAAAACACACACACAATAACGTAATCAACTACAATCCTACTACCAGGCAACCCGACGGCACCCCGCACTATCTCAGAGCCCCCGCTTAAAGTGTACACCTACCCCCCACCGCCCCCTACAATATTAAATCCCCTTGCCCATGTGGATTGGCCGCCTGCTCCGCACCAGCCCCTCAACGTGCCAAAAGATGGGCGTTGCGTGAACTGTGCAGTTATGGTGTAGAGGCTATGAATCGGTGCGAGGGCCCAGCAACAGTTATAAGTGCCATCCAAGAATCTCCGACATACAGTACATAGGTCATACGAGCGGCCCCCTGACTATTATGGAAGCACAGTTACACATAGAGTCCCAACACCAAGGCCAGGGGATCAACTGCCGAGGTCACTAGATAGCGACCGGAGTCCTCAACAGCTACAGGCCTAGCCGGGAGCAGTGATGGGCAAAAGGGCCCTGTTCCTGCAGGGGGACACCAGCTAAAGCTCAAGGCACATAAAGACACAGGGGAGCCCCGCACTAAACTCTAATGCCTAAACCATGCAACACAACAAAATGCTTATTGGCCCCAAGCACCCATTTTCATAATGCAAAACTCTAAAATTCAGACTGTCAGAGAGGAGCCACCAATGAAATTAGAAAAGCATGTATAACAACAATGAACAGTGTTTCAATGCTTTTATTATATCATATTTATAATAATAAAATATCACTTTGTGAGTGAATCTTTCACTTTCCAAACCCAGATGCCTACCCGGGGCGGCACCCTAGGACTTCAACCACTAAATGCCTGGTACCAAACACTCCCTCGTTGGCCATGCCCTGTCCTACAACATCCCCCATCCCAGAAAGACATGGCTGATAATACACTTGCACCCCTACAGTGAGAAAAAGAATACCATCACAGCAAGACTAGCAGTAATATCCCAAATGTGTATCCAAAGAACGCCACACATTACATCTGGCGGAATGCTAACAAACGATTTCAACCGGTATGAGAAGTAGTTTTCTCCTCCCCTTTCCTTCTCCTCACGCACACTCTTACGACCGGGTCGCCTCTGTCAAAAGTTACAATTTCCGGGTCTTCACTGACAACGGGCCCGCGGAAAAGTGGTCGCGAGAGTCAATTGTTTTTCAAGTTAACCTATTGACTCAAACAAAACACCGGCTGACTCGAAACAAGTGATTAATTAACCTTTTAAATCTTGCATAGTGCCACTAATCAAATGAAAGTGATGAACTGGAACTCAAGGACTGTGACAGTTACACAGGCACCACAGATGACTGAACTATGAATATTTGGTGATTCGGTATTAAAAATTGTCACATTAAGGATTGGACATTTTAACCAACTGCTAGGAAGCCCCGCAGAGATGCAGGGAAAAAATATAGCAAAAGAAAAAAAATGAAACATTCAATAAATATAAATAACCTAAAGAAGCCAAATAAAACAAAAATAAGCAAAACAACCCAGTGCAATATTTTCCCTATTTTTTCTTTTACAACTTTACACAACGAATACTAAATTACAATGCTTTATTTCCTTTTGGTACTCTATCTTTGGTTTTAAAGAATGCACCCACACAATCAAGTTGTAAAACCGGATGCACAGAAAAAATAGTGTGACGCGGTCCATGTCAGGGGGGGCAGGGGGGCCTTTGCTGAATCTGCAGGTATATGGGTGGCCTTGCCATGGCACAGTTTGGGAACATCCTTCGCTTCTAAGCTCTAGCACGTAATACAAGGACACAGAACTCGCAGCAGCCAGTGTTGCCAGATTGAGGCGGATTAACCCCAACTCAATTGGGCTGCTTTGGGATGGCCGTCCTGCCGATGAAAAACAGGGAATAAGAAAATATCGGACATTTGGCGTTTTTTCTGGAGTTTAATTGCCCCATAGAAATCAATGCAATTTTTGAAATTGGGTGGAGTTTAGCACCTCTTGGTGGGTTTTGAGCACCTTTTGGGCGGGATTTGATCACACACATCTGGCAACACCAACTAGCTCGCATGCTCGCTGCAGAACAGGAAGCTACAGCAGTGCTGTGCATGTGGTTGCATGTGGGTGTGTGGTATTTTTTACCTTTTTTTTTTTCTTTTTGAGTGTTAAGAGATGCCTGCTGGCCTAGTTTGACACCAAGAGTGTTCATTACATTCTAATGTCTCAAGAGAGTTATAAAGAACCACATGTTCTCTGACCAGTACTCTGAAAGAGGTTAATTCTGGACAGAAATATTAATGACTGATGCCACCTGAATGACATGACACTCGAGGAGATGTAAATGAATGGTCAATGGCACAATTTAATAATTAATTGGGAGGCCAGTTACAATGACCATTTACAAGCAATTTAATAACCAATTGCAACCAATATAATGACCCTTATAATTAACACAAGGCTACCGTAAGTGGCACAGTTTCTTTGCAACAACTCCTTGAGACAACAGTACCAGTATTACTCTGGGTCATCCATTAATCTACAATCTTGCAGGCTACACAACTGTAGGTACTGTGATGGCCCATATTCAACTAGATCCCTTGGTCATAAATCCTCTCAGTATGACACACTTAACATGCTGTGAGGAAAATTAGTTTAGTTATAGTTTATGTGATAGGGACAGATAGTGTTGGATACAGGCCCCAAAAGGGCATACTGAACCCTTGCACATAACCCTCACAAATTAACACCTTTCTTCATGCAGGGCACTCCTTAATGAAGTTCATCAAGCCAGCCCTGTTTATAACTGTGTATACTTTAGTTTTACAATACTATTCAATTGCACTGAGAAATAGCACAGACCCAATAGGACTGACATGAGTACATAGCCCGCATAGACATTGACAGAGATGAATGTGAAAAAAAGTGAAAGCCCAACTGGGAAAGTCCAACTCACAAAAGTGAACACTGCACAAAGCACACAACTGCACATAGCACACAACAAAATTCCATTTATGCCTCACCCACGCAAGGGTGCTTGGCAAAGCATTTTCCTGTGCATGGTGGGCTATCTGGGCTCCCAGACTAACCCATGATCCTCACTATCATGGACCCATCAGGCCCCACAGGCACAGCCCAGCCTCCCCTACTGTTATGTTCTTCAGTTTCTGATATGCACAGCACTAGCACATAACACCACACCTACTGTACATACTCAGTATATGCTCTCGAACACTATACCAGCGCAGAATCCCCCCTTGCTCTATACACACATATTCACCCAGTCGGCTCCTCTGGCCCGCCCATTAAACTGCATTGTTTCCCCCTCCGAATGCTCCACCCATGGTCGTGCGGTGCCAATCACTGCCTGTCATTTGGCATATTAATTAGCCAACGTGGGGGAAAACAAGCAATTTCATGGTAGGGCCCAGAGTTGCCGACTGGGTCTATCGAACCCAACTACCTTGTGCCTCTCTACGTCACATACTCATAAATGTATGGCCCTCGCCCTATTCAAGTCAAGTCAAGTCGGCTTTATTGTCGATTTCTTTACATGCACTGGTCATACAGAGATTTGAAATTAAGTTTCCTTCTTTATGACTCCCGAAAGGAAGCAGTGCGGAGGGGTGGTACCATGCTCAGGGTACCTCAGTCACAAGTAACGCTTGTGCAGTATCAGCGTTCTAACCATGTCTTTACACAGTGACATCGCAGATTACCACAGTAGTACTACACCATTGTACCTGTATAACCAACGAACATTGAAACAAATTCTCTACTCTTTTTTGGACACAGGTGTTGACCATGCATCCTGCCTTTACAATATTATATAATGACTGCTGGGACGTGTGCATGCACATCCGTGTAACCAAATCAGAAACTTTCTCAGACTAGTGGCTGTATAAAGTCAAGGATCCTGGCCTTGCAAGGACGTGAAACGCCCAGTGATTGGATACTCCGCGGAATTCACCAAAAAGTATTCAATCACTGGGCGTTTCACGTCCTGGCAAAGCTAGGATCCCAGATTTTGAGACACAGACAATAATTGATCTGCAAACAACAGCATGTTTAAAGCAATAGCATCAGTGTGCTTAAAATAGCTTTACACAGGACAGGAAGTACTGTAATATTCTGAGGTAATACAAACTCATTTGCTCTGACTAAATAGCCAAGATTGTGCTAACCATAAACACTAAAATGACATTTGAAACATTTTAAGGGTTATGTCCTTTCATAAACAAATGCTCTTACACCACAGACCAGAATAGGCCTATAAACAAGAGGCATTTCAATACGTGT
The DNA here is from genome assembly GCF_034702125.1 of Engraulis encrasicolus. Lineage (NCBI taxonomy): Eukaryota > Metazoa > Chordata > Actinopteri > Clupeiformes > Engraulidae > Engraulis > Engraulis encrasicolus. The sequence continues at coordinate 32,894,381 of NC_085877.1, read as the reverse complement.
TCATTGCCAGCTTGAGCGTTAGATACATTTAAAAATGATTTTGCATGGACAGAAAGACACTGAGATAAAACAAAACCACATACTGTATCTTTATTCTCACGGAAATTTTAAAAACGTTCTCGATCTCCCTGTGCTCATCAATGAACACAAACCAGATTTGATCTGTAAAAATTTCGTTTTTGCACAAACCAATGCTCTTTCACCATGAATGCAAATGAGGCAATTACACACAGCCCTTAAATATAAGGATCAGTAATTTACTGTCAACAGAATTGGAATGTGTTACTCAAGACTCTCTCTAATACCACAATACAGCTGCATAATGTAGTATAGATATTTCAGCAAATAGTAAGGTGTGCAGCGCACAAAGAACAAAAAACAAACAATAAACAAACAAAAACAATGTTCTGAGAACAATAGCACCACATGTCTCAGGTAACAATGAATGCACATCATACTGTAAGAAGGAAACCATGCTGACAAGAAAGTTTAAGGCCCAAAAAAGAAAACAGAAAGAAACCAAAACTCACCGAGCAGCCGGAGAGCAAACGCCATGTCGCCCTCGCCACCGACTCACTCAACAGAGTGACAGAGATGACTGTCAGATAGGCAGGAACTGATAGACTAACCACACCTCCCCCTCAGTTGACAGGAGCGTGGGGTGAGGGGACAGAGAGAGCGAGAGAGAGAGAGAGAGAGAGAGACAAAGAGTGAGAGAGAGAGAGACCTGAGAGAGAGAGAGAGAGAGAGAGAGAGAGAGAGATGGACCTGAGAGAGTGTGCATGTGTAAAAGAGAGAGGAGAGAGAAAGACAGAAGACAAACCACACCTCCCCCTCAGTTGACAGGAGCGTGGGCCGGGGGGACAGAGAGAGAGAGAGAGAGAGAGAGAGAGAGAGAGAGAGAGAGAGAGAGACCTGAGAGAGAGAGAGAGAGAGAGAGAGACCTGAGAGAGATCTGAGAGTGAGAGAGAGAGAGAGAGAGAGAGAGAGAGAGAGAGAGAGAGAGAGCGAGAGAGAGAGAGAGAGAGAGAGAGAGACGTGAGAGAGAGAGAGCGTGAGAGAGAGAGAGAGAGAGAGAGAGAGAGAGAGAGAGAGAGAGAGACGTGAGGGAGACGTGAGGGAGACATGAGAGAGAGAGAGACAGACGAGAGAGAGAGAGACAGACGAGAGAGAGAGAGAGAGAGACATGAGAGAGAGAGAGAGACATGAGAGAGAGAGAGAGAGACCCGTGAGAGAGAGAGAGACCTGAGAGAGGGAGAGCTAGAGAGAAACCTGAGAGAGAGAGAGAGACCCGTGAGAGAGAAAGAGAGAGAGAGAGAGAGAGAGAGAGAGAGACGTGAGGGAGACGTGAGGGAGACATGAGAGAGAGACATGAGAGAGAGAGAGAGAGAGAGAGAGAGAGAGAGAGAGACGTGAGGGAGACGTGAGGGAGACATGAGAGAGAGAGAGACAAGAGAGAGAGAGACAGACGTGAGAGAGACAGACGTGAGAGAGACAGACGTGAGAGAGAGAGAGAGAGAGAGAGAGAGATGTGAGAGAGAGATGTGAGAGAGAGAGAGACGTGAGAGAGAGAGAGAGAGAGAGAGAGATAGAGAGAGAGCAGAGAGAGAGAGTGAGAGATGAAGAAGAGAGAAGGAGAGAGAGAGAGAGAGAGAGAGAGAGAGAGAGAGAGAGAGCAATAGGGCATCTTTTGTCAATGATGGAAGGAGGGGGTTAAAAATGAACATATCATTAGCTTGATAGCATATTTGCCTAAGTCATTGAGATCTTTACACAACCTTACTCTCCTACTCCCACTGCTGCATCATCCTGTATGTCTGCCTAACATTGGCCAATCACAACATACCATTCTAGTAATTAATGACATCAGAAAAAAGCAGCCAGGCAGAGAAGAGACTGTAAGAGACAAGGGAAGACAAATAGAGACATAAAAAACAAGAGTGTGAAAGAGGAAGACAAAATATCAAATGTGAGAGTGAAAGAGAAATAGAGAGGGGGGAGGGGAACCGAAAGAGAATGAAAAGAATGAATGAATGACTGAATATGGAAGAATGAATTTAGTATGTTTAAATTTACAGAGGCAAATGTAGGCCTATTATTAAACGTGTGTGTGTCTATGTGTGTGAGAGAGAGGGGCGAGGGAGGTTGACTGAAGTGTAAAATTTACTCAAGTCAGGTTACCAGAAATCTCCCCCATCCTCCTCTGTGACTGAGGTGCCTATACACTGTTCCCTTGGCAAAAATGCTATTCTCATTTTGTGCACTGTATGCTGTGTGCTTCTCAATGCCAAAAATGAGTCTTTCCCTTCGCTTTCTTACTTTGTAGAAGCATCGTCAAAATACATCTTAAAGGAGTATCGTGCATGTCATCATCAGAACATGGCAACCAGTGTGATGTACCCAGTGCAATATCTAACGAAATCTAATTACAGTGGAAATGTTCATGCTCCAGCTCCACCTCAGCTGATACGGTCATGTGTGAAGCAGAGGAGGAACAATTGTACACACAGGGGCCCCAGGGCAAAACACTGATGGGCGGGCCCTACACAGCCTGCCAAAGTCATAGGAGGCCCCCACCACCAATACGGGGGGCCCTGGGCCCAGGGGTAGATGGCCTGCTCGCCCCACCTATAGCTCCGCCACTGTGTTCAGCTCCCACACCATCACAGGCAAGCAGGCCTCTCTTCATGTCATGGCTTTTTATGATCATGATGGCAGTAGAAGAGGTGCCAGTGTGACAGACTACTGGTGTCCCTGTAACAAGTGGTTACTCCAGACGTGACAAACGCAGTGATTGGTGTAAAGTGCTTTGAAAGCTTGTCCACAGTAAATGCTATCCATTTACAACATTTTAATAACATTTATTCTGTTCCCTCGTAAAACCGTTTATATATTATTTTCTGGGATATTTTTGGGGAACCCCATTCCCCGGGCATATGGCATAGTGCCTTACGTAACTGAGATGTTCCTGTGCAGTCTGCTGCTGCTCCGCCACCCTCTAGTCAACACTCTAGTTTGGACATAGTCACAGCACGATACTGCTGTAGTGAAGGACCAGTCCAATAGCTCAGCACGCTACCGAAACAGTATGAAGCGTCGGGAGGGAGGATTAGTGACGTTCCACGACACACTTACCCAACTGAGCCCCCGTCTTCTTGTTTTTCTTTGGTTTTTGTCATCGCTTTTTTTATGGGTTTTTTTTTTTGTGATGCAGACTTCTGTGGAATAAGGAAGTACTAGACTGCTGTATACAAAATTAACAGCTGCTGAAAAAAAAAAGAAACCTGTTGAAGTAAGTGTGAATGGCAAGCGTGCAAAGGAAATCTGCTAGTTGTACGTGTGATGCAGATCCCCACCACAGTTCCCCATCAACACACGGACGCACGCACACGCACGCACGCACGCGCACACTCGCACACACACAGCCACAACACACAACCCCCCTCCCCCAACCCACTCATGCTAAAGGTCTTGTGTCCCTTTGAAGTAAATGTGTGATGTCACGTCTTATTTTCGGCTGACCTGATTAGCATTTGGACAGTATTGCACTTTTTAAACTTTTCTTTTTTCAAGAAAGAGATTGCACCTTGCATAGTGTTTTTTTAAACAGTGCAATAAAAAAAAACTCTATATGCAAGGTGCGGCCACTTTCTTGAAAAAAAAAAATCAGTTGAGAATTTGGCCTAGCACCCTCACTTTCACAATCACCATTACAAGTATACAAGTATATAAGTCTGAAGCTTGTTTCAAGCTGAAAAAATGACTCCACTCGTAGTGTTGCTTTTTTGTCATCTCTCTCACCTCTCTATATGATGCATTCTACTAAGGAAACAGGAGGTTGACCCTCCTACATGCAACCTGTGGCCGACAGGGGAAACAAAACCACAACCTGACACACACACATGCATACACACACACACACACACACACACACACACACACACACACACACACACACATGCATACAAACACACACACATGCACACACACACACACACACACACACACACACACACACACACACACACACACACACACACACACACACACACACACACACACACACACACACACACACACACACACACACACACACACACACAGCCCCACATTTATATCTTTGTGGGGAACAACATGAATGAACAACATGAATGAAGTGCAGCTGTAGATAGACAGTAGGAGAGGAGAGGGCAATTGCACATACTACCTGTAGATTCAGATTCAGATAGAGAGTGAGAGAAGGCAATAGGAATAGGACATCTTTTGTCAATGGTGGAAGGGGGAAGTCAATAGAAATAGAAATAGAAATATCGTATGCTTGATTGCATATTTGCCTCAGTCATTTTTTTGGGTCAAAATTAGATTTTTGCACAACCCTACATTCCTCCTCCATGGCTGAGGTACCCTGAGCATGGTACCGTCCCGCTGCACTGCTTCCTTGGGGCGCTATTGGGGGCTGCCCCCTAGCACGGTTGAGGCATAAACGCAATTTATTTGTGTGCAGTGTACACTTGTGTGCTGTGGAGAGCTGTGTAACAATGACAATGGGAGTTGAAGTTTCCCAGTCGGGCTTTCACCACTTTCATTACCATGCCCATTTTATACAACTTCTCGCCCCCACCAAATGTCCCATTGGGTAGTTCAGGCAAGTTTAGGACTCCACTGCACTCAACTGCACCAGCTTGTGTAGCGAGTGGATTGTAAGGTGTATAGAGTATATAATGCATTATTACATGTACGTAGGGATGTCACTGTGTGTTTGTGCACATGCGTGTGAGGATGCTGAGAGACTGATCACAGCTGTCCTTGAGTTCCTCTTTTGCTAAGCAGGTCTGTCGAGAGAAGGGGGATGTGGGCTGGGGGGCTGAGTTGCCTATTTACATTGTATATGTATATTGAGGAGGGGGCCCTTTCAGATTGTTTTGTCCAGGGCCTGGGGAAAACTGGCAGTGCCAGTGGCTCTGATGAAAAGCGTGCTTCTTCAGCTGTCTTTAGCTGTGTCCATCAACTGTGCACTGGGGGTGAAAAAGGCACTCAAGATTACAGAGGTACTCCAGATTGCCACAATATTTTATTATTTTGGCTACAAAAATATGGCATTATTTTTTCCCCTTGGCGTACATGCATTACTGACAAGATGCACATGGTGCAGACACTAATGACTGATCGGGGACATGATTTTGAGCTCTGTTGAAGCTTGGAGGGGGAAGTGAAAAATATTGGGGACGTGACTTTTCAGCTCTTAACACACTTAATTATGTAGTGTTAATCCAACACTTAGAGAGTCTATTTAACATCTTCTAGAGTGAATTTAGACCCACAGTGCCCTATAAGTGTTGAATTAACATTGCATATTTTGCAGTGTAAAAGCATGGGAGGGAAAGTGAACAACGCTGCGGACATGGTTTTGAGATCTGTAGAGGCATGACGAGAGACGTGAACAATATTGAGGTCATGGTTTTAAGATCTGTAGAAGCATGAAGAGGGAAGTGTACAATATTGGGGACATGGTTTTGAGGTCTGTGGCCATTGAGTGGCAGTTTGTTAGGCCATGTTCAAATTTGGGTCTGCGGTTCTATGCTTTGCAGGCTAATGAGTGCTGACTCTTTTCTGTCACAGTCACTGTGACGCTGCACAGGCCTGGGTTTAGTAGGTCCCGCAGCAATTATATATTGCTGTATATTATATAGTATGTATATATTGCTATATATTTCTTTGCTCTCCATTGCCTTTACTAGGCCTACTGTACTCTGTATTCACGCCACACTCTGCACTTGCTTTTTAAGTTCTCCTTGTAAGCCGCTTCAGATATAAGCGGCCACTTCTCCTCCCCCTCCTACTGTCCTGAAGCATGTTGTCATTTGCATGACAGTATTCATCATAGCAGTTTAGACCTTGGACCTTGTGGGTTAGGGCTACTACTGTAGTTTTAGGGCTGATTGGTGTTGTGTCTATGCCTCGTATTGTGTGAATAAGCAGTGGTGTAGTCTACGTAGAATGCAGGTATACGGAGTATACCCACTTCTAAATTTTAGGGACTTCAGTATACCCACTTAAAATTGATTGATCCATTGTTTAGAATAGCATAAATATATACAGTATACGCACTTCAAAAAAATGCTTGAATATACAGTATATCCACTTCAAAAAAGTAGACAACACCGCTGTGAATAAGGAAGTATAAAAGTATGAGAAAAACTTCAAGAGAAGTTAAAAAAAGAAAAAAGTAAAAATGCTCCAATTACCATCTTAGTAATCCGCCTTGTGGTATTTCCAGTAAATGTTTTAAATGGTTTTTTTTCTCTTTTAACCACAAAAACCGAAGCTCCCTGTTCAGAGAAATGTCATCCAATGTTGTTTATATGCAGTTGTGCGTCAGTGTGTTGGTAATATCAAGTAGTGGAGACTAACTTATAGGCTACTTGAGAAGTGCCTTGTTTGATAAGACATCTGTAATAGGACCAAGATAATGGTGATAGAGAACTTTTCTTGACACTCGGACTCAAATAAAACCAGAATCCGATATTGATGGTCAGGGAAGCAGACAATGGGGGCAAATAGGTCAGTTGTCCTGGGCCCAGGGAGAGAGGGGACCCAGAGTTGTGTCCTCATTACTTTGAATGTAGCCTATTGGGTGAGCGGGGGGCCTTTCAAATGACTTTTTCATGGGCCCAGCCAAAGCTGTCAGTGACCTTGTTGACGGTCATACCATCGTTTGGGAAATGAACCCATGAAGCCTGGCTGGTTGCTGTGGATACTGGCTGCACTGAATAAACAGAAAATTACCACCCCTCTGTGGACACACTTGAAAATGCACCACTGCCTTCTGGGGTATGTGTGAGTGGATCTACAAAAACGTGCTCTAAGGTAGGAACAGTATGTGTTCATGAGATCAGAATAAATTTCACACATTCAGTGTGTTCCTCACACAACTTCCACCATGTTTCTCCAAGGGTGCTTCACACACTTATGCTTCCCTCATCCGAGCAGTCATGGATAAGCGGTTAGGGTTTCAGGCTCAATGGTTGGCGATTCCTGATCTACCAGGTTGGTCAGAGGAGTATTATATTATATAACCAGCGCTCTACCCCATCCTCCACCATGACTAAGGTACCATTAACATGGCACCGACCATGCCACCATCCCACCATCCCACTGCACTGCTCACTTGGGACTCCACTAGGGCCTGCCCCCTTACAACGTGAAGCATGAAATGCAATGTTGTTGTGTGCAGTGGGCCCGGAGTGCTGATGTATCACAGTGACAATAGGAGGTTCCCAGGTTGCTTAGCCTATACGTTCTTTTCACCGAGTGGCTGTGCCCAGATAATTCATCCCTTTTTTGTCACTAGCCGCTTTAAAATGGGCGGTTGTCATTTGAGTGAACTAATGAAGAGATGTCAGGTGACTTTGTCCCTAGCCGGGCCAACACTGTCTGTGAGTGGTCTCCCTTCATCTATTACTGAATCCTGGAGCAAGGCACCTGTTACCAAAACCAATAATGAACGAAGTGTAATGGGTAACTAGTGTAACGAGTGTAATTATTTGTTATTCACATTAATGTAATTCTTTCATAAACGCCACCATTGTAGGTGAAGCATCAGCTGCCCTTTGCTGATCACCTCAGCTATGTCCCCATTCTCCCTAGTTTCCCTAGTTACAGCCACATGGCACATGTTTTTTTTTGTGGTATTTTCTCAGAATAGAATAGACATGACCATTAGAAGTTTATTAACACTTTTATATTGTATTTTTAAAACAAACATTGCGGCAGGGATTCACTTATTTCCAAGAATTTCTGTGTCACTGGAACACAACCACACGGGTTTTTTTTTTTTGGTTTCACACATCGGGTGTGTATGTAGGCTGGTGTTTTGACAACTGCCTTGCGCTCACAGTCACGCTATCTGATGTAGTTCCTCTTCTCGTGTCTCTGCCTCTGAAGGTGCATGTCCAAGCCTACTATGCCTGATCTGGGTCATCCATAGGATAGATAAACACGGCCACTCAGAATGATGGAGTTAGGGGGCAATTCATTGCAAAGTAAGGGAGTTTGTCTGGAGGGAGGCAAAGGACTTTTTAGGGGTTCAATTATAGCTCTGGGCCTTGGTTCTGGTCTGTTGACCTTTATTTTTACATTTCCTGTGTGTAGAGTTGACAATCACTGGGAACATTGTGATAAGGAAAGGACTTGCGGTATAGCTGGAGCTACAGGATTCAGTTTGTGAAATTGGCGAACCGGCCAGTGGCAAAAGAGAAAGTGAGCTTTAAGCTCAAACCTCCAAAGAATTTTAAAAGACACAGCAGCATATACAGTAATGTAGTACATGTACATGTAACAGATGCCAACTAGCAGAGTTCGGCAGTAGAATGTTAGTAAACCTCCTTCCCCAAGCGTTATACAGTATCGCTAGCACAGAGCTAGCCAGGCCACCCCTTCCTAGTGATGCGACACCTTCTGCGTTGCTTCTAGTCAGGCCAAGAGCAATGTAAATACCTTTTCTGATCTTTGGAACAACCGGGAACTCCACCCACTTGGTCGGACAACAGTCAACCAGTAGCACACCTAAGGAGGCAGGTCAACCATGCCGTTTGGGAAACGTGAATTGTTATGCTCTAGGCCAGACCAAGTCTCGAAAAATGGTTGACCCAGGCACCTCAGCATCTGATTCTTCTCCACCATCCACAAGATCTCATACAAGTCCACTCGACAAAAAAACATGCTTCTTCTGCCAAAAGGACGATGGTGAAGTGCTTTATCAGGTCAAAAACCAGTCAACCAGTAGCAAACTTAGGGAGGCGGGTCAACCATGCTGTTTGGGAAACGTTAATTGTTATGCTCTTGGTCAGATCAAGTTTCGAAGAGTTTTTAAAGTCGATGATGATCAGGCTAGCACAGAGTTGTTGGTCTGAAGCTTTAGCTCAGCAGTATCATGCTGTACCTCCCATGCCAAATTGGAGCGTTGACTGGTAGGTTGTGGGTTTGAGCCCCGAGTGGTGGACTGCACAGGAAGACCTTGGTTACACTGGTGCCAAAACCCGGGATGGAAGTAAGGTTTAGGGGAGTGAGTGTACAGTAATGGATGCCAACTAGCAGAGTTCAGTAGCAGAACGGTAGTTAACCTCCCTCCCGAAGGCTGATACTGGTCTAAACCTTTAGCTCAGTGGTATCGTGCTGTGCCTCCCATGCCGAACGGAAGCGTTGAATGGCAGGTGTAGGTCTTGGGTTCGAGTCCCGAGTGGCGGACTGCACAGGATGACCTTGGTTACAAAGTCAGTTGCTGCATCTGTCAGGTTGTGGGAGACCTTCTATGGCCACCCGCTAAAGGTCTGTTTAGACTTCTCCAGTTGCAGGACATGTACTGTCAGCAGAAGGGTAGCGGCACATTACGGACAATTCAGCCTGGGAGAAATATACGTTGATCGCTGCAAGGGGTCGTTTCAGCGCTAAAAGAGGGGGGCGTGGTGGGTGTTTGGGTACACGATCTACCGCCACCCCCCGCTGACAGTACGTGTCCTGCAACTGTAGGAGGAGTCTGAACCAGGCTTACGTTGTTCTTCAAATCTCCTTGGGTCGTAAAAGACTGGCTCCAACTGTGGTAAAACAAGGCCTCTTGAGTACAATCTAAAGGCAACCTCAACCCCTTACACTCCGAAGAGTAAAAATACACACATCAGGTGAAATATGAATTTTGCTCAAACATCTTACACACAACACAGGTGGTTGAGTATTGAGTGCAATTTACAGGGTATACACCCTCTCTTGACCTTCATGACCTTTGTAGTCAATCTCTTCCATTTTGAATGTTATCACCTTATTTCAAAGGCTGAGATTGAGCAGGAAATTACCATTAAAAAAATATTTTCAAAAACACAACAAATGTATGAACCATATTTATTTATTAAAGTGTGAACCACATATGCTTAAAATTACTTTACACTTAACTTATCTAAACTAAACAATGTTCAGATTTTATTCATACTAATATACTACATCAAATCTTGGTTTGTAATATTTCAAAGACAATACAGTTAAATACTGGTATTACAGTAGGCCTGCATTCCTTACAACCAATTCACTTACACAGAGTTTAAACAATGCAATGATTAAAATAACTTTACATAGACAGATTCCATTAATAACAACATATATAGCATAATTATAATAACATCAAATCACAGTGCTTAATATTTCAGGCAATACAATTAAATGCTGGTTATATACAGAGGACCTACATTCTTTACACAAATGATTCACTAGGAGCATTATGTCAGAACATAGACCTTACTTTGGCCTCACTTGACAGTAAAATGCCCAACAGTGACAATATCCAAAGTTTAGACTTCATGGCTTATGCTGTTTATTCATGTGGGTTGGTTATATTGGTGAAAATGAACACTATGTCTCAGTTTACACACAGTTCTACAATACATCACATAACATAACCCCCAAGAACAGAGCAAGTGAGAAGTGCAAACGTTTTGTTTGCAGTCAGACCATCTTCAGTGCAAACATTGAAAATAAAGGCACACCCTTAACACCTATTCAATGTCTGAATAGCTACATATATGTCTATTGTCTGTATACCAGCACGATTCCCACCGAAATCTGCCATTTCTGTGGTTTGTGCTACGTTGCTCAGGTTTTTTTCAGTTCAGGGAGAGTGCATGCAGTTACCCTAACCCTGACCCTAACCCTACGGCATATCTGGTGTCCGAATAGCGGTATGTCTGAATAGCGCTGTCCCCCACAGGTATGACCTGTATATAGGTAAGGCCACGTACATGGAAGACAGGTAGAAGGCCTATAGCCAGGCTTGACTACAGGTTAGGGTGTATGGATAGAGACATCCTATCATCAGCCCAATTCCTGGTGTGGTTTCACCCATTTTAGCCTGAGGCACCTGCAAAAAAACCCCTACTGAATGCCTAAGCGCTTTTTGGGAAAAAGTGCCCTCTGCCTATTAAAACCTAAATACAATCATCAGCCTCAGAAGCACATAAAACATAATAGTAAGTTATATAAATAGTAAGTACATAAAAATAACAATAAGTTGCATTAGAATGTGTTAATTTTTCTCTAACATACCCACACCTTTAATAAAAAAACCCTCAAATCTCAAGAGCCTGAATGCAGCGTATATGTTGCTCCTGAACCAAAGGTCAAACAGCGTATACGCAGCATCAGGCTAAAATGGGTTAACTGATGTGACTAATGAAAAAACAAATGAAAAAGACAAAATCAATGAAATCAATTAGCACATGGGTTAGTATGATAGAAAACACATCCATGACTCTCTCTCAAATCCATGACACATCCATGACATCTGTGACTCCTTTGTGACAGCTACATTTGACTGTATTGAAGTTTTAAATCTAAAATGAAGCAAACATTTTAAAAATAACATGTGAGCAATATCATGTAAATATTGTACTGAAAAACTGTACTCATTGCAATGATTAAGTCACAAGTTATAATATGTGAACTTGGGGTTTTGGAAGGGGGTTGGCCTCGTTACCTGAAAACAGGCTTACCATCGAATGGGGAGGTGACGAGGGAGGGGGAGTGCATATTTCGAACACCAGTAATCATTTTATCAATCAGTGATATGGGCAAATTGGGCGCTTGGATAAAATGGGCGATTGGATAAAATAGGATGCATTTTTCAAATTTCAACCCTTCCTCCACTAAACGTTTCTCACTTCAGCAGCTCGAGACTAGCCTGATTCCTGCCAGACCTGTAGTCCAGCACAGATTCACAAGCTCCACTACGAATGGGAGAGCACACATTGGACTCGTTTTCAAAAGGCATGGCTTCATCCACCATTTGCCTGCCCTAGCCACCAATAAATTCCTTCAAAATCATTTTCAGTATATGGAGTCTACAATACAGTTGTCACATGACTCCTCTCAATACAATTCGGCAATATCCTGGCCGTCAAGCTCCCTGAATCCAATTAAATCACAGGTGTGTAGCTTGGGACACACCAACCCATCCCACCTACTTCAAGGCAGAACTACATAAACAGATCTGGCGAGGGCTATAGGCTAGTTCTGCTCTATACAAATGAAAGCAGTACGAGGAGATGGTAAAACCAGGCTAGCAGTGGTCTACTCTTACCCCATATAACTCAGGTAGAGCCCTCTGGTTTAGACAGGGGAAGTGACATCATCATAGTCCTCATTATCATCTGGAGGAAAATTAAAATGAAACAGAAAATCACTACACCTACAACTCCTATATGCATGAAGGCATTTAGATCTTAAGAACTGAGAGTTCTCAAGAGGAAAAAAGGTGCAAACAATCACTTATCATTGGTTTCTAAAAAACCCAAATAGAGGCACTTAGTAGATCTTGAGAGGTGAAAGTTTGATATACCTTCATCTTCGTTCCTGGGTGGTTTGATAGTTTCATAAACATCTGTTGCACCTGTTTCAGATGGAGATAAGCCATTAAAAATGCCATATATTGTGCAAAAAAATACATATTTCAAAGTATGAAGACACCAACCTCTCTGCAGTGACATGTGATGTGATAAGAATAATAAGTGTCAGCACTTCCTGTGCGGAAACACTGAATTGCATAAACTCAACCACAACAACAATTTAAAAAACTAAATATGTAGTAAATGTCATAGTGTAACTGTTCTTACTGTTCTGAAGAGGCATGTACACTGAGTCAGACCCTGGATTCTGGTTGGTCCTCTGATCCTGGGCTGAATTCTGATTGGTTCTCTGGACCTGTGGTGAATTCTGATAGTTGCTTTGCTGCTGAGGCTGGTGGTCTCTACAGGAAATCAGAGAACAATAATGTGCTGCCATGGTGTATGCAGTAAGTTTTGTAAAGACAATCCAGAGATTATGGGGAATTATAAATAACTCACGTTGCAGATGCTCTTAGACACCCCCCTGCAAATAATACAAAGAAATAAAGTCAGCAAAATGTCTTGAATGCTAGAATTCCTAAATAATTTGTAATCTTCAGAAGGAACTGCTTAAAGGGTCATTTGCCAAATACATTTTTGTTTAAATGTAACCTCTGTCGTTCTGCTGTCCAGTTACAGTACTGTACACTTAACTGATTTGTTTGTTCATGTACTTTACCTGTGCCATATTTTGAGCGATACACACAGAAAAGGACAAAGGACAAGATTAACACGCCGCTCACAGCTCCTACTCCAGCTAATAACATGATGGAGGACCTAGAGCCTGTTGCAAGTAATGAGGAAAAACAGGAAAGTCACCAACGTGTGTGTGTGTGTGTGTGTGTGTGTGTGTGTGTGTGTGTGTGTGTGTGTGTGTGTGTGTGTGTGTGTGTGTGTGTGTGTGTGTGTGTGTGTGTGTGTGTGTGTGTGTGTGTGTGTGTGTGTGTGTGTGTGTGTGTTTTTGAGTGAGTGAGAGAGAGAGAGAGAGAGAGAGTGCTATATAACTGTAGGCATAATATCACATGATAAAAATACATTACATTAATACAAAAAGTAGCTCATTTCTTTGTTCCTCTTGCTTGCTGTAGCTATTACCTCAAGTGACTTACAGTTACATTTAATATGAGTTTTTATCTAGAATGGCTTACATAGAAGGATATAATCAATAGGATTACATACATGGGGAGTGATGTCTCCTTACACTACAGTACTTGAACCTGCGCCAACATTAACACATGGATATTGTACTTTATACAGTGAATAACACCTCCCCACGCACGCACGCACACACACACGCACGCACGCACGCACGCACGCACGCACGCACGCAAATCTATTTACCTCTGACTGTGATCCAGCTCTCTGGTGACTCTCCTCTCTCCGTGTTGCTGCACTTGTAGAGGCCCTCATGTGACTTNGAGACTGCAGGGATGGTAATGTCTCCTGTGCTGGAGGTGTGGAGGAGTGTCCCATCTTTATAGAAGTCAGCACTGATGTTTGATGGCTGATGGCGATATCTACAGCGCAGAGTCAGAGGATCTCCCTCCATCACAGGATGGACAGGATGCTCCAGGATCACATTAGCTATACAGACATGACAAATGACATTCATAACACTTTCATATTTAAATGATAGTGGTAAATTATAGTTTTATGAGCCAAACTGCATCTGAATAACCCTTAGTCAATAAGCTTACAACAATATTGTTTTAAAAATGTACACAGTATTACACATCCATTGTGGAAGGTTATGCACTAAATGTATATAATCACAAAAAAGACATTCATGCGTCTTTTAAAACTACCACAGGAACATGTCTACCCGGTTTTCAAAGTCAAACTAACCCGTAACATTTAGCTGCACCTCATTGCTGTACTGTGTGTAGTAGACTGGGTCTCCTCTCCCAGCTCTGCACCAGTACTGTTCTCCATCAGACACTTTAGCAGAGATGATGATGTAGGAGTGTCCACCAGTCTGGGCCACAGGAGTATTGGTCTGGGTGTCTTTGTACCAGTAAAACAGAAATCCAGAGCTAACACCCAACTCACACATCAGAATGACAGAGTCTGCGGTGAGTAGTTGTGGCTTCTGGTTTAATGTAAGTTGGGGCTTCGGTTCTGTAAAGGAGAGAAAATGTGATTTCTGTCCAAAGCCTCAATACACACAGAGCATATTGGTCTTTGGAAGAAACATACCTCAGACAACGTGTTTGGCAAACCATTAATACATCAACAGTTAAATGTTAAAAAGGGTTCACAGTACCACACACTGCTTGAAGTTGCGTGTGCGTGTGCGTGTGTGCGTGCGTACGTGTGTGTGAGACAGTGAGAGAGAGATGCTCATGTGATTGATTACCTTTTACATCAAGGGTAATGCTCCTGCTGCGTTGTGATGTTTTGGGTCTTTGTCTCCTCTCCCCCTGACACCAGTACTGGCCCTCATCAGACTCAGCAGCACTTGTAATGGTGAAGGTGTTTCCCTCAGACACTGGGACTCTGCTTGGTTCCTTATACCACTGATATGTCCAGCCACTGAGAGACTCTATCACGCACGTCATAGTGACTTTCTCTCCAGTGTACACAGGTCCCTTAGGCTTCACGGTCTGTGTAGGTGTAGGAAGGACTGCATAGGAATGGATGGGAGAAGATTGTAAGAGAATCACTATTTGTATCCATTGTTTTGTTAAAAATATGTATTTGACGAAAACGCAATCAAAATATATTGAAAAAATTGTTTCATATAGAGAGATATCAAAAAGATAGAGATAACAAAGAGAGAGAGAGAGAGAGAGAGAGAGAGAGAGAGATGCGTGTGTGTTTACCTTTCACATCAAGGGTAATGCTCCTGCTACTCTGTGATGTTGTGGGTCTGCCAGTCCTC
This sequence comes from Engraulis encrasicolus, assembly GCF_034702125.1. Classification (NCBI taxonomy): domain Eukaryota; kingdom Metazoa; phylum Chordata; class Actinopteri; order Clupeiformes; family Engraulidae; genus Engraulis; species Engraulis encrasicolus. The sequence continues at coordinate 32,879,075 of NC_085877.1, read as the reverse complement.
TCCCCCTGACACCAGTACTGGCCCTCATCAGACTCAGCAGCACTTGTCATGGTGAAGGTGTTTCCCTCAGACACTGGGACTCTACTTGTTTCCTTATACCACTGATATGTCCAGCCACCAAGAGACTCTATCACACACGTCATAGTGACTGTCTCTCCAGTGAACACAGGACCCTCAGGCTTTACAGACACTGTAGGTGTTGGAAGGTCTGCAGAGGAGATGGGGGAAGATTAAAAGAGAATCAATGTTTGTGTCCATTGTTGTAGCAACTCAATCAACACACATTGGATACTTCGCTATGATTATTCAAATAAAATCCCAAATTATTCATTAAATAGTCTATACGTATTTCAACAAAATTCCAAAATATAAACACTGTATACTGCATGTATTGATTTGTAAGTAGAATGGATTTTGAGTGTATAGTGCATCATTAACTTTATAGTGTGATCATTATTTGCATGGCCTCATAAACCAGGTAAAATCAACATTTACTATGAAAAATAGAACAATACAGTATGACCGCTTTAATCGCGCCATAAGAGATGTTGATTCATCTCACATCAATTCATACTCATAATTATAATTAATAATCATAAGACTGTATTTTACCTGTAGTACTGATAGTGGCAGGGCCACTTCTCAGGGAGTATGTTGGTCGATCACTTATGCGGCCGTCACATGTGTACTGGCCAGCTTCATTAGGAAGAGAGATGGTGATAGTCTTGCTGTTCTTGCTGTAAATCAGATTATTGTACCACAATCTGCCCTGGTACCCCGCTATGTCACATCTCAGAGTGACTGTCTCTCCAGGGTAGAAAGGTGACTGAGGAGACACTATCACCACTTTGGTTCTAGGCAGGACTGTTGAACATAAATGACATGACATGAGTGCGTGCGCGTGTGTGTGTGCACCTGTGTTTGTGTGTGTCTGTGTGCGTGTGTTTAAAGTAATGCCAATTATTAATATTAATGTTCAGCACCCACCTATTACTTGCAGTTTCACCGTCTCACTTTCTTTGAAGTAACGCCCATCCCTAATGCTACAAGTATAGTCACCACTATGGGACACAGTCAGAGGACTGATCTTGTACTCATTACTTTCAATCCAACCTTTAATTTCAGCACCATCTTTCTTCCACATAAACCATTCTGCGGATTCCTCCCCCTTTCTGCTGCATCTGAGGGTGACTGACTCCCCACTGTAAAATGGTGAGTGATCAGGATCCAGCTGGAGAACAGGTCGTGGCTCCTCTGTGTCATCACAAAATAGTCACGATGGGAAACCATGTTAGGCTACAAATATTGCAGGACTCAAGTAATAATAATAATAATAATAATAATAATAATAATAATAACAATAATAATAATAATAATAATAATAATAATAATAATAATAATAATAATGCCAATCATCATCATCATCATCATCATCATCATCATTATTATTATTATTATTATTATTATTATTATTATTATTATTATACATGAATATCTGCACACTGGAGATCTGCCAATCTAATAAAACTGTATGCAAATTGCACATACTAATGCACACTCCTCTGAATCAATCAGGAAATGCAGACACCAACATTAAGGGAGGCAACAAAGAGGAGAAACAGTATACTATATTAAGATGACATAAATAAATCTTACCTGCAGAACTGAGGTAGACCCACAAGCTCAGCAGCACTAGAACACACAGATGTGCTTTCAGCCCTTATAGCAGGATACAAGTACCATAGTGCCAAAGTGCTTTATAACTAAAGAAAAATCATGGGGTTGACCTGGGCATTGGGGTGGGATGCTAATCAAGCATGGACTGTGGGAGGATATGGGCTGTGTGTGTGTGCTGGGAGGGACAGGGCTATGAATAGGGTGAGGGCTATACGTTGATGAGTAGCCTACTGTATGTGATGCAGAGAGGCACAAGGTAGTTGCGTTCTATATGTGTGTATACGTAGAGCGAGAGGGATTCGGCACTGATAAAGTGTTTGAGAGTATACCCAGTATGTAGGGGAGGATGGGCTGTGCCTGTGGGGCCTGATGGGTCCATGACTGTGAGGATCATGGGTTAGTCTGGGAGCCCAGATAGAAAACTATGCACAGGAAAATGCTTTGCCAAGCAACTGTTGCGAAGTGTTTCATGCTTTTATCACTTTGTGAGCGATTATTAAGTGTTTCATGCTTTTATCACTTTGTGAGCGATTATTTCACCCAATGCCTTAAAGGGGCACAATGAAGGATTAAGTAGTTTGAACAATGCCCGTGGCATGCCTGTCTCAAAATCTACACCGTCATGAAAAAATGCTTTTTAACTAGGCTTGCTGTGAGAATGTTTTCATCACAGAATGCCAGCAGTTGATAGAACAAATGTGAATACTGTATGTATCTGGCGGTATGTAAAGTGATTTTTTCGTATGAGAAATGTGTCCAACGACACTCGACCGGGTCGCTCTGTCAAAAGTTACATTCAGGATTCTCTGACAGCGGACCATGGTTGCGAGAGTCATTGTTCAATTACTATTGACTCAAATAAGCACCGGCTGACTCGGGACAGTGATGAATTAACCTTTTAATCCTACATGCAGCTTTAAGTGAAAGTGATGAATTGGACCGTGGGCTGTGACACAGGCACCACAGATGACTGAACTATGAATATTTGGTGGTTAGGATTAAAATTGTCACCTTAAGGTTTGGACTTTTACTAGGTGCCATGGGCAGGTTGGTTGGTAGGAAAAATACAGCAAAATAAAATTAATAATTCAATAAATTGAATAACCTAAGTAGCCAAAATAGGCCAAAACTAAGCAAAACAATGACAGTGGAATATTTGTTTTAACAATGTTTACATAATTACTATGCTTTCTTTTGTTCTTCGGTTTAAAAATGCACCAGCTTCATCAAGTTGTGAAAGCACAGAAAAAATAGTGTGACACAGCCTGTCAGGGGGCCTTGGCTGTAATCGACTGGTATATGGGGGGCCTTGCCATGGTGCAGTTTGGGAACTCGGCTCTAGCTTTAGCACATAATATAAGGACAGAACTCGCCCAATTGGGCTGTTTGGGATGGCCGTCTGCCGATGAAAAACGGGAAAAATCGGACATTTGGCGTTTTCTTTGGGAGTTTTATGCCCATAGAAAACAATGCAATTTGTTGATATTGAGTAGAATTTAGCTCCTCTTGGCGGGTTTTGAGCATCTTTTGGGCGGGATTTGATCAGACACATCTGGCTGTGCATGTGGTTGCATGTGGGTGTGGGATATTTTTTTACCTAATTTTTTCCCTTTTTGAGCGTTAAGAGATGCCTGCTGGCCTAGTTTGACCCTAACACCAACAGTGTTCATTATATTCTAATGTCTCAAGATTACCTAATTCTGGACAGAAGTATTAATGACTGATGCCACCTGAATGGCATGACACTCGAGGGGATATGAACAAATGGTAACTGGCACAATTTAATGACCAATTGCGAGGCCATTTACAAGCAATTTAATAACCAATTGCAACCAATATAATGACCCTTATAATTAACACAAGGCTACCGTAAGTGACACAGTTTCTTTAGGACAACTCTTTGAGACAACAGTAATATTACTCTGGGACATCCATTAATCTACAATCTTGCAGGCTACACAACTGTAGGTACTGTGATGGCCCATATTCAACTAGATCCCTTGGTCATAAATCCTCTCAGTATGACACACTTAACATGCTGTGAGGAAAATTAGTTTAGTTATAGTCATTGAGAGTACATGGTTTAAGTGATAGGGACAGATAGTGTTGGACACAGGACTCAAAAGGGCATACTGAACCCTTGCACATAACCCTCAGAACACCTTTCTCCATTCAGGGCACTCCCTCATGAAGTTCATAAAGCCAGCCCTGTTTATAACTGCCTATACTTTATATTTTGCAACACTATTCCATCGAGAGCTTGCATCTAATCTTCCATGGAGTCAGCATGGACAAGGTAGCCAACTTGCACTGAGAAATAGCACAGACCCAATAGGACTGACATGAGTACATAGCCCGCATAGACATTGACAGAGATGAATGTGAAAAAAAGTGAAAGCCCAACTGGGAAAGACTCATTGTGACACAGCAGTCCACAGCACACGAGTGAACACTGCACACAGCACACAACAAAATTGCATTTATGCCTCACCCGTGCAAGGGTGCTTGGCAAAACATTTTCCTGTGCATGGTATGTTATCTGGGCTATCTAGAAAGTTAAAGAATGCGCGCACATCAGTGGCACAGGTGCTGGACCAAACGGAAGATAACTGAAAAGGGGGTACACACTTGGGTGGGCCGATGGGTCCCCTAGCTAATTTCGCCTTAGGCCCCCAAATTGCTAAGTCCGCCACTGGTAATAGGCTATACATTTCTGAGGAACTAATGATTGACACATAATAGGTAAGAATGGGCAGCACCAATCATGTGCAGTATCAGTGTTCTAACCATGTCTTTACACAGTGACATCGCAGATTACCACAGTAGTGCTTCACCATTGTACCTGTATAACCAACAAACATTGAAACAAATACTCTACTCTTTTTTGGACACAGGTGTTGACCATACTTCCTGCCTTTACAATATTATATAATCTCAAAGTCAAGAATCCTGGCCTTGCAAGGACAAGAAACGCCCAGTGATTGAATACTCCGCGGAGTTCACCAAAAAGTATCCAATCACTGGGCGTTTCACGTCCTGGCAAAGCTAGGATCCCAGATTTTGAGACACAGACAATAATTGATCTGCAAACAACAGCATGTTTAAAGCAATAGCATCAGTGTGCTTAAAATAGCTTGACATGGACAGGAAGTACTGTAATTTTCTGAGGTAATACAAACTCATATCTATGCTCTGACTAAATAACCACGATTGCGCAAATCATAAACATAAAAAGGCATTTAAGACAATGCTCTTACACCACGGACAAGAATAGGCCTATAGGGAGGCACTGTGGCGCAACGTGCTAAGCCCCCCTCATTTGGGCTTGCATGCCCACGGGGACCCCAGTTCGAGCCCGGCTGGGGTCATTTCCCAATCCCACCCCATCTCTCCGTCCCACTCGCTTCCTGTCACCATCTCAGACTGTCCTATCAAATAAAGGCATAAAAGCCCCTAATGTATAGGCCTATATAGCCTATATAAAATAAAAAATAAAGAATAGGCCTATAAACACATGAGACATTTGAATATGTGTTCATTACAAGCTTTAGGGTGAGATACATTTTGCATGGACAGAAAGACACTGAGATAAAACACAAACCCACATACTGTATCTATATTCTCACCGAAATTCAAACTAAGATCTCGATCTCTCTGTGCTCATCAATGAACACAAAACAGATTTGTACTGTAAAAGTTTCGCTTTTGCACAAACCAATGCTCTTTCACCATGAACGCAAATGAGGCATTTGTAAAGCATCAAGCCCTTTACATAGCCCTTAAGTATAAGGATCACTAATTTACTGTCAACAGAATTGTAATGTGTTACTCAAGACTCTCTCTAATATCGCAATACAGCTGCATAATGTAGTATAGATATTTTAGCAAACAGTAAGGTGTGCAGCGCCCTAAGAGGCGACAAAAAACAAACAATACCCAAACAAACAAAAGCAACATTCTGAGAACAATACCACCACATGTCTCATGTAACAATGAATGCACATCATACTGTAAGAAGGAAACCATGCTGACAAGAAAGTTTAAGGCCCCAAAAAAGAAAAAAGAAAGAAACCAAAACTCACAGAGCAGCCGAGGAGCAAACGCCATGTCGCCCTCGCCACCAACTCAATCAACAGAGTGACGGAGATGACTGAGAGATAAGCAGGAACAGATAGACTAACCACACCTCCACCTCAGTTGACAGGTGCGTGGGGTGGGGGGGCGGGGGGGAGAGAGAGAGAGAGAGAGAGAGATCTCAGAGAGTGTGCATGTGTAAAAGAGAGAAGAAAGAGGGAGACATAAGACTAACCACACACCCCCTCAGTTGACAGCAACGTGGGCTGGGGGGACAGAGTCAGAGAGAGAGAGAGAGAGAGAGAGAGAGAGAGCAATAGGGTATCTTTTGTGAATGATGGAAGGAGGGGTTCAAAATGAACATATCATTAGCTTGATAGCATAATTGTCATTTTCTTGGTGAAAATGAGATATTTTCACAACCTAACTCCTACTCCCATTGCTGCATCATCCTGTATTTCTGCCTGTGTCATTGACCAATCACAACACAACATACAACTGACATTCTAGTAATTAATGACATCAGAAAAAAACAGCCAGACAGAGACTGTGAGAGACAGGGGAAGGCAGATAGAGAAAAAATAAAATAAGAGCGTGAAAGAGGAAGAGAAGAGATCAAATGTTAGAGTGAAGGAGAAATAGAGAGGGGGGAGGGGAACCGAAAGAGAATGAAAAGAATGAAGGAATGACTGAATATGGAAGAATGAATTTAGTATGTTTAAATTTACAGAGGCAAATGTAGGCCTATTATTGAATGTGTGTGTGTCTGTGTGTGTGAGAGAGAGGGTGAGGGAGGTTGACTGAAGTGTAAAATGTACTCAAGTCAGGTGACCAGAAATCTCCCCCATCCTCCTCTGTGACTGAGGTGCCTATAATCAGCTCCCTTGGCAAAAATGGAATTCCCATTGTGTGCACTGTATGCTATGTGCTTCTCAATGCCAAAAATGTGTCTTTCCCTTCACTTTCTTAGAAGCATCGTCATACATAAATACATCTTAAAGGAGTATCTGTGATAGTATTGTAATATTGCCACATTTGTGCATGTCATCATTAAAACATAGCAATCAGTGTGATGTACTCAGTGCAATATCTAGCGAAATCTAATTACAGTGGAAATGTTCATGCTCCAGCTCCACCTCAGCTGATACGGTCATGTGTGAAGAAGAAGTCATCGCTTTTTTTATGGGGTTTCTTTTGTGATGCAGACTTCTGTGGAATAAGGAAGTACTAGACTGCTGTATACAAAATTAACAGCTGCTGAAAGAAAAAAGAAACCAGTTGAAGTAAGTGTGAATGGCAAGTGTGCAAAGGAAATCTGCTAGTTGTACGTGTGAAATATGCAGATCCCCACCACAGTTGCCCATCAACACACACACACACACACACACACACACACACACGCGCACACACACACACACACGCACACGCGCACACACACACACACAGTAGCCTACCCACAACACACAAGATAGAGACACAAGACACAGTAGCCTAACCACAACGTATAAGATACTATCTTCAAAATACAGACACAAAGAAAGGCAGAATGAATCAACATGAAGCACAGACACACACACACGGCCACAACACACAACCCCAGCCCCCACCCCCCAGCCCCCTAACCCACTCATGCTAAAGGTCTTGTGTCCCTTTGAAGTAGCCTACATGTGTGATGTCACGTCTTATTTTCAGCTGACCTGAAAAGTATTTGGACATTATTGCACTTTTTAAACCTTCCTTTTTTCAAGAAAAAAGTCATGCAGTCATGGGTGAGCGGTTAGGGCTGTTAGGGCGTCAGACTTGCATCCCAGAGGTTGCCGGTTCGACTCCCGACCCGCCAGGTTGGTGGGGGGAGTAATCAACCAGTGCTGTCCCCCATCCTCCTCCATGACTGAGGTACCCTGAGCATGGTACCGTCCCACCGCACTGCTCCCCATGGGGCGCCACTGAGGGCTGCCCCCTTGCACGGGTGAGGCATAAATGCAATTTCGTTGTGTGCAGTGTGCACTTGTGTGCTGTGGAGTGCTGTGTCACAATGACAATGGAATGGGAGTTTCTCAATGGGCTTTCACTTTCACTTCACAGAAAGAGACCGCATCTTGCATAGCATTTTTTTAAACAGTGTAATAAAAAAACGCTATATAATATGCCAAGTGCGGCCACTTTCTTGAAAAAAAAAAATGAGTTGAGAATTTGGCCTAGCACCCTCACTTTCACAATCACCCTTACAAGTATACAAGTACAGACATGTGGACTCGAGTCCAGTGACTTGGACTCGAGTCTGACTCGAGTCAGCAGTGTGAAGACTTGCGACTTGAAATTTCAAGATCAGAAAGGACTTGCGACTCGACTCGACTTGCACGCCTTTGACTCGGGACTCGACTTGGACTTGACAGTTGTAACTTTCAATGACTTGGCGTGACTTGCCATGTTGGGTCTAAAAAAAAGTCCAAGTCCAACCCTTGTTTTCAGAATGCAACAGCCCGCCCACATTCTTTGTTTGAATCACGTCATTGTCCTAAGCGGTGCTATGCCATTGGCGGCCAGATGCGGCCGGACGCAGCTGGCCTGGACGCGGCGACCAGCGGCAAAAACACCATTAGTGAGTCTCCAGAACAAACATAGCCTACATTTTAAACCATCGCGGAAGTTAATTTATCTTCCTCTCAGCCACAACTCATTTTGCATTCTTAATAGGGTAGGCCTAGGCTATGGAAGTTTGCACTGTGATCAACAAATATTTTCTATCAATGTTGTAGGAAGTGTGTGTGGTGGCCGCTGTGATGTGCAACACGCCTCAGTAGGCTACACACGTGAAGCTCTCGCTCTCTCGCCCCTCGCTTACGACAGAAATTCAGTGAGAACCAAGCTGTCTAAATATTTTAGCTAAATGGTGATGGGCATTGATTGTTGAACATTTGGCTATTTAAGCAGTTGAAATAAAAAAGCACACGCTGCTGACATAACCGAACCACAGGACTTAATCTATTGTTGTTTTATAAAAGAGTACGCCTATCCGTTTTGCTTTCCCTGTCCTTTATGAATGCGCTTGCCTTCAGCCCCCGAAGGCTGTTACAGTATGTTCCGCTCCCACACACTATGCTTGCGAGTCAGTCACTTCAAAGTGAAATGCAACCTTGCGAATAATTTCCACCATCGCGGACAAAACCACGTTATGATGGATATGTGGCGAGGTAAACGTTACGAATATGGCCTGCTTTTAAGTTTCCCCCAACCCAGGATGTGTCCGTAGGCTATATGGCTTGATATCCCAGGGCTATTTCACGACAACAACTCCACGCGCTGAAAATGCATGTTAAGTTCGCGCTTCTCAGTCTAGAAAGATAACCTCTCGGTAACATTCTTTGCATTGACCAGCCACCATCGGTTGAGTATTAGAATCAATACAAAAAGACACGTTTATACATGTCTTAGTCTTCAACAATGCAATCGAAAATAGGCGAGCAGAGAACACTTGGTCTTGCATCCATCAAAAGAGCTCCAGCGGTTGCCTACTTTAGATGCCGGGTGAATGATTCCAAAGGGAAATAATTTAGCCTATAGCCTATTCATGACAGTCTTGCAAAGAGACAAGACAAACGACCAAAATTGTCAAATAATTGGTCAAGGCGCGAGATGAGGAATACTGCATGGCTATTGGAAAAACTTTGAAGAAATAAGCGCAAGCAACACTGCTTCCCGCGAAGCTTGCGCTTGAGGGCTATAAACAAGCTATGCGCCCCGAACCTCACTGCTTGTTGTTCATGACTTGAATCGAAACATTTCTAAGGACATCAGGGCTATCTTTGATTCCTGGAATACCGCCTCAGCCAGCTGAAAGCAGAGAAGCAGTGTCCCATGTGTCAAATGGTAAGATAATGCCATAGGCTACCTGTTCCTTGAAAGTTTTAAAACTCAGCCTTGACACACTGTCATGTCAGCCACATCAGTTCAAACGCAATCTTTAATGCGGCCTATCATGAAGTTTAAATGTAATGCGAGATCGAGGTTGTAAGCTACTGCTGCTGAGCAGCGCAAGACATAGGCATGGGTCGGCTCCCGTGGATAAAAAGCATGTTGCGTGTCGCGTGCTGCTCCCAGCCCAATCCTTGCGCGCGCGAACCTTGTATCTCGTGGAGTCGACACCGCTTTATCTTATGATTCTCACAGTTCGAACTACATGCTTCGTTTGGTATTTTGGGGGAGTTTGGAGTCACAATGACCGCTGCTTTGAAATGACACGTTAGAGCTACACGACGCCAGCACTGGAGAACTGGGATGTAACCTTGTTTTCCAAATTAACAAAAATTAGGAAACATAGAAGCAGAACTTTGTTTGGCTACAATCTATGACCTGGACGGTGAACTTAATCTTTTTGAAGAGGCATGAACAGCATACAAGTGCCTTTGTGGGGGAGGAGAGGGCGATTGGGGAGAACAGGGAGACGAGAGCATGGCGCGAGGCGCATATTCTTTCGGGAAAAATGAGAGCGAAATGTTGGATAGGGCATTACACACCTTCCTTCTTCCTACACTGTAGAAGCGCAGAACAAGGTTGCCTCGTTGCCATAACTGGCATTCTGCAGCGCTAACGCCATGTTTAATTGACAGCGTGCTGGCGAATAGTCTAGTAGCCTAATATAATTAACAAGACGTGGATTAATGACTGTGCAAACGAAGTTCTAGTTAACTTGGACTGTGACGCAGTAAAAATGGTTGGTGGGCCATTGCGGCGAGAATGTGAGGGGGAAAGCGACAATGCCGATATCAGCTTCAACAATAGTAGAGTAGAGTAGAGTAGAGTAGTAACTTTATTGATCCCCAGAGAGAAATTCAGGAAATTCATCATTACTTTACCGGGAATTTAATCCAACTATTACTTTTTCCTAATTTCTTAGCCCATATGGACAAGTGTCTACTAGGCTAAATACTGTCGGCACGTAGCCTACAGCAGATAGCCTAGTGCTGCACCATGCATGT